>NW_026651370.1:673961-973961 GCF_014773155.1 Arachis stenosperma
CCCTTCCGTCTCTCTGCTTTCCTACTGCCTTCATCCAATCCTTCTTACTCCTTTCCATGGCAAGCTCGTGTAGGGTTTCACCGTTGTCAGTGGCTACCTCCCATCCTCGCAGTGAAAGCTATGCTCACGCACTCTGTCACAGTACGGCCAATCACCGGTTCGTTCCCCGCTCCTACTGGAATAGAATCCCTCTTTGCGTCTGTCACTAACGCCCCAGCAGTTTAGAGTTTGAAGCAGTCCCAGTCATTCACTCATTGAATCCTACTCAGAATACCACAGACAAGGTTTAGACCTTCCGGATTCTCTTGAATGCCGCCATCAAGTCCTCCCTATACCACGAAGATTCCGATTAAAGAATCCAAGAGATATTCACTAGAGCCTTGGTTGCTTGTAGACAGAATGGTTGTCAGTCACCTGTTCATAGGTGAATGATGATGAGTGTCACGGATCATCACATTCATCAAGTTGAAGAACAAGTGATATCTTAGAACAAGAACAAGCGAATTGATGGAGGTACAGCAGAGCTCCACACCTTAATCTATGGTGTGTAGAAACTCCACCGTTGAAAATACATAAGCATAAGGTCTAGGCATGGCCGATGGCCAGCCTCCCAATGATCTAAGAACTAGATGTCCAAAGATGAAAATACAATAGTGAAAGGTCCTATTTATAAGAAACTAGTAGCCTAAGGTTTACAGAGAGTAAATGACATAAAAATCCACTTCCGGGCCCACCTGGTGTGTGCCTGAGCATTTTGGGTGTAACTCCCATTTAGGTGCCAGTTCCGGCGTTTAACGCTGGAATTTCTGTAGGTGACTTTGAACGCCGGTTTGGGCCATCAAATCTTGGGCAAAGTATAGACTATTATATATTTCTGGAAAGCCCAGGATGTCTACTTTCCAACGCCGTTGAGAGCGCGCCAATTGGGCTTCTGTTGCTCCAGAAAATCCACTTCGAGTGCAGGGAGGTCAGAATCCAACAGCATCTGCAGTCCTTTTGAGTCTCTGGATCAGATTTTTGCTCAGATCCCTCAATTTCAGCCAGAAAATACCTGAAATCACAGAAAAACACACAAACTCATAGTAAGTCCAGAAAAGTGAATTTTAACTAAAACTAATAAAAATATATAAAAACTCAACTAAACTACCAAAACATACTAAAAACAATGCCAAAAAGCGTACAAATTATCTGCTCATCAGCCATCAATGGTTATGAAAAAATAAAAAAGCTATGCTTTTACCACACCAAACTTAGAATGTTGCTCGCCCTCGAGCAAAGAAGAAAGAATAGAAAAAAAAAGAAGAAGATATGGAGGAGAGGGAGAGATGTGTTGTTTCGGCCAAGGGGAGAAGAGAGGGTTATGTTGTGTGAAAATGAAGAAGGATGGAGGGGTTTATATAGTGGAGGGAAAGGGGAAGGGTTCGGTCATTTAGGGTGGGTTTGGGTGGGAAAGAGATTTTGAATTTGAAGGTAGGTGGGTTTTTGGGGAAGAATGGATGGATGTGATTGGTGAAAGGGTAATGGGAAGAGAGATTAAGGTGATTGGTGAAGGTATAGTATTATTGGATTATGTGAAGAAGAGAGAAGTGGGGTAGGTAGGGATCTTGTGGGGTCCACAGATCCTGAGGTGTCAAGGATTTATCATCCCTGCACCAATTAGCGTGTAAAATGCCCTATGTATGCAATCCTGGCATTTAATGCCAGACTGTAGCTTGTTTTTGGCGTTAAACGCCCAGATGTAGCCTATTTCTGGTGTTTAACGCCAGACTGATGCTTGTTTCTGGCGTTAAATTCCAGCTTGGTGCTTGTTTATGGCGTTCAACGCCAGACATATGCTTGTTTTCTGGCGTTTAAATGCCAGACAGCTCTTCCTCCAGGTGTGCTTTTTCTATCGTTTTTTATTCTGTTTTTAATTTTTGCAATTGTTTTGTGACTCCACATGATCATAAACCTAATAAAACAAAATAACAATAGAAATATAGATAAATAAAATTGGGTTGCCTCCCAATAAGCGCTTCTTTAATGTCAATAGCTTGACAGTGAGCTCTCATGGAGCCTCACAGATGTTCAGAGCATGATGAGGACCTCCCAACACCAAACTTAGAGTTTGAATGTGGGGCTTCTCAACACCAAACTTAGAGTTTGGTTGTGGCCTCCCAACACCAAACTTAGAGTTTGAGTGTGGGGCTTTGTTTGACTCTGTATTGAGAGAAGCTTATCGTGCCTCTTTTCCATGGTTGCAGAGGAAGGTCCTTGAGCTTTAAACACAAGGTAGTCCCCATTCACTTGAAGGACTAGCTCTCCTCTGTCAACATCAATCACAGCTCCTGCTGTGGCTAAGAAGGGTCTTCCAAGGATGATACATTCATCGTCATCCTTTCCAGTGTCTAAGATTATGAAATCAGCAGGGATGTAAGGGACTTTAACCTTCACTACACATCCTCTACCAATCCATAAGCTTGTTTTATTGACTTGTCTGCCATCTCTAATGAGATTCTTGCAGTTTGTACCTCAGAGATCCCCAGTTTCTCCATTACAGAGAGTGGCATAAGATTTATACCTGACCCCAGGTCACACAGAGCCTTCTCAAAGGTCATGGTGCCTATGGTACAGGGTATTAATAATTTGCCAGGATCTTGTTTCTTTTGAGGTAAAGTTTGCTGAACCCATGTTTTTAGTTCACTAATGAGCAAGAGAGGTTCATCTTCCCAAGTCTCATTACCAAACAACTTGGCATTCAGCTTCATGATGGCTCCTAGATATTGAGCAACTTGCTCTTCAGTTACATCCTCATCCTTTTTAGAGGAAGAATAGTTCACAGAGCTCATGAATGGCAAAAGGAGGTTTAATAGAATCTCTATGGTCTCTATGTGAGCCTCAGATTCCTTTAGGTCCTCAATAGGGAACTCCTTTCTGTCTGGGAGATGTCCCAAGAGGTCTTCCTCATTGGGATTCATGTCTTCCCCTCCCTCTTTGGATTCGGCCATTTTGATTATATCAATGGCCTTGCACTCTCTTTTTGGATTCTCTTCTGTATAGCTTGGGAGAGTACTAGGGGGAGTTTCAGTGATTTTCTTACTCAGCTGACCCACTTGTGCCTCCAAGTTTCTAATGGAGGACCTTGTTTCATTCATGAAACTTAAAGTGGCCTTAGATAGATCAGAGACTATGTTTGCTAAGCTAGAGGGCTCTGCTCAAAATTCTCTGTCTGTTGCTGAGAAGATGATGGAAAAGGCTTGCTATTGCTAAACCTATTTCTTCCACCATTATTAAAGCCTTGTTGAGGCTTTTGTTGATCCTTCCATGAGAAATTTGGATGATTTCTCCATGAGGGATTATAGGTGTTTCCATAGGCTTCACCATGTAATTCACCTCTGCCATTACAGGGTTCTTAGGATCATAAGCTTCTTCTTCAGAAGATGCTTCTTTAGTACTGTTGGATGCATTTTGCAATCCATTCAGACTCTGAGAAATCATGTTGACTTGCTGAGTCAACATTTTATTCTGAGCCAATATGACATTCAGAGCATCAATTTCAAAACTCCCTTCTTCTGAGGCGTCCCATTACTCAATGGATTCCTCTCAGAGGTGTACATGAACTAGTTATTTGCAACCATGTCAATGAGTTCTTGAGCTTCTGCAGGCATTTTTTTTAGGTGAATGGATCCACCTGCAGAATGGTACAGTGACATCTTAGAGAACTCAGATAGACCATCATAGAATATATACAAAATGGTCCATTCTGAAAGCATGTCAGAAGGACACTTTTTGGTCAACTGCTTGTATCTTTCCCAAGCTTCATAGAGGGATTCACCATCTTTTTGCTTGAAGGTTTGAACATCCACTCTAAGCTTTCTCAGCTTTTGAGGAGGAAAGAACTTGGCCAAGAAGGCCGTGACCAGCTTATCCCAAGAGTCCAAGCTATCTTTAAGTTGTGAGTCCAACCATGTTCTAGCTCTGTTTCTTATAGTAAAAGGGAAAAGCATGAGCCTGTAGACTTCAGGATCTACTACATTAGTCTTAACAGTATCACAAATCTGTAAGAACTCAGTTAAAAACTGGTAGGGATCTTCTGATGGAAGTCCATGAAACTTGCAGTTCTATTGCATTAGAGCAACTAGTTGAGGCTTCAGCTCAAAATTGTTTGCTCCAATGGCAAGGATTGAGATGCTTCTTCCATAAAAATTGGAAGTAGGTGCAGTATAATCACCAAGCATCCTCCTTGCGCCTCCACCATTGTTATTGGGTTCGGCCATGTCTCTTTCTTTTTCGAGATTCTCTGTAAGATTTTCTCTGGATTGTTGTGCTTTAGCTTTTCTTAGCTTCTTTTTCAGAGTCCTTTTAGATTCAGGATCTATTTTAACAAGAATATCCTTGTCCTTGCTCCTGCTCATATGAAAAGAAGAGAACAGAAAAGGAAGAGGAATCCTCTATGTCACTGTAAAGAGATTCCTTTAAGTGAGTAGAAGAAGAAAAGAATAGAAGAAGGAGAAGAGAAAAATTCGAACACCAAGGAGAAGAGAGGTTTCGAATTTTTAAATGAAGAGAAGTGTTAGTAAATAAATAAAATAAATAGAAAGAGATGAGAGGGAGAGAATTTTCGAAAATTGTTTTTGAAAAATGGTTAGTGATTTTCGAAAATTAAAAGAAGAAATAAAATTAAAATTTGAAACAATTAGTTAATTAAAAGAATTTTGAAAAAGAGTGAGGAATTTTCGAAAATTTTAGAGAGAAAAGTAGTTAGGTGGTTTTGAAAAAGATAAGAAGTAGACAAAAGTCAATTAGTTAGTTGAAAAGATTTGAAAATCAATTTTGAAACGATAGGGAGTTAGAAAAGATTTTTGAAATTGATTTTAAAAAAAGATATGATTGAAAAGATATGATTGAGATTTGTTTTCAAAAGATTTGAAAAGGAAATTAAAAAGATTTGATTTTTGAAATTAAAATTGATTACTTGACTAACTAGAAACTAAAAAATATGATTCTAGAATTTAAAGATTGAACCTTTCTTAACAAGAAAGTAACAAACTTCAAATTTTTGAATAAATCACATTAATTGTTAGTAAAGTTTTCGAAAATTATGAAATAAAGATAAGAAAAAGATTTTGAAAATCAATTTTTGAAATTTTCGAAAATAAGAAAAATGAAAAAGATTTTATTTTTGAAAAAGATTTTCAAAAGATAGGATTTTTAAAAATGAAATCTTGACTTGACTAACAAGAAACAACTAATTTTAAAAATTTTTGACTAAGTCAACCCAAAGATTTCGGAATTCATGAGAGAATTAAGGAAAAGATATTTATTTTGATTTTTGAATTTTTAATGATGAGAGAGAAAAACACAAAATTGACTCAAAACATGAAAAATTTTGGATCAAACACATAATGCATGTAAGAACACTATGAATGTCAAGATGAACACCAAGAACACTTTGAATATCATGATGAACATTAAGAACTTATTTTTGAAAAATTTTCAAGAAAAGAAAAACATGTAAGGCACCAAACTTAGAAATTTTTCATGTTTATTCACTATGAATGCAAAAATGCATATGAAAAACAACAAAAGACATAAAACAAGAAAATATGAAGATCAAACAAGAAGACTTACCAAGAACAACTTGAAGATCATGAAGAACACATGCATGAATTTTCGAAAATTTTTTAGAAAAATAAAAAGATGCAATTGACACCAAACTTAAAAATTGACACTAGACTCAAACAAGAAACACAAAATATTTTTGATTTTTATGATTTTATTAATATTTTTTTTGGATTTTTTCGAAAATTAATTTTGGAAAAATGAAAACAAGAAAAAAATTTTTGAAAGATTTTTTGAAAACTTTTTGAAAACAAAATAAGAAGAAAATTACCTAATCTGAGCAACAAGATGAACCGTCAGTTGTCCAAACTCAAACAATCCCCGGCAACGGCGCCAAAAACTTGATAGACAAAATTGTGATTCATACTTTTCATAACTCGAACAATTCCTAGCAATGGCTCCAAAAACTTGGTGCACAATACTATGGTTCACTCACATTCTTCACAACATCGCACAACTAACCAGCAAGTGCACTGGGTCGTCCAAGTAATAAATCTTACGTGAGTAAGGGTCGATCCCACGGAGATTGTTGGTATGAAGTAAGCTATGGTCATCTTGTAAATCTCAGTCAGGCAGGTTATAATGGTTATAATGGTTTTCGAATATAAAGATAAATAAAGCATAAAAGATAGAGATACTTATGTAATTCATTGGTGGGAATTTCAGATAAGCGCATGAAGATACTGTGTTCCTTCTGAATCTCTGATTTCCTACTGCTTTCATCCAATCACTCTTACTCCTTTCCATGGCAAGCTGTATGTTGGGTTTCACCGTTGTTAATGGCTACCTCCCGTCCTCTCGTGAAAATGGTCCAAATGCTCTGTCACAGCACGGCTAATCATCTGTCGGTTCTCGATCATGTCGGACTAGAATCCAGTTATTCTTTTGCATCTGTCACTACGCCCAATACTCGCGAATTTGAAGCTCGTCACAGTCATCCCATCTCAGATCCTACTCGGAATACCACAGACAAGGTTTAGACTTTCCGGATCTTAGGAATGGCCGCTAATAATTCTAGCTTATACCACGAAGACTCCGATCTTTCGGAATGGAGGCTAAGAGATACACGCTCATTCTAAGGTAGAACGGAAGTGGTTGTCAGTCACGCGTTCATAGGTGAGAATGATGATGAGTGTCACGGATCATCACATTCATCATGTTGAGGTTCAGCGAATATCTTAGAATAAGAATAAGCATGAATTGAATAGAAAAACAACAGTACTTTGCATTAATACTCGAGGAACAGCAGAGCTCCACACCTTAATCTATGGTGTGTAGAAACTCCACCGTTGAAAATACATAAGTGATGGTGGTCCAGGCATGGCCGAATGGCCAGCCCCCAAAATGTGATCAAATGATCAAAAGATAATCCAAAGATGTCTAATTCCAAAGATCTGAGTACAATAGTAAAAAGCTCTATTTATACTAAACTAGCTACTAGGGTTTACAGAAATAAGTCTAAGTACAGAATTCCACTTCCAGGGCTCACTTTGGTGTGTGCTTGGGCTGAGCTTGAGCTTTACACGTGCAGAGGCTTCTCTTGGGGTTAAATGCCAAGTTGTAATGTGTTTTTGGTGTTTAACTCTGGTTTGTGACGTGTTTCTAGCGTTTTACTCCAGAATGCAGCATGGAGCTGGCGTTGAATGCCAGTTTACGTCATCTAAACTTGAATAAAGTATGGACTATTATATATTGCTGGAAAGCCCTAGATGTAGACTTTTCAACGCAATTGAAAGTGCATCATTTAAAGTTCTGTAGCTTCAAAACCTCTCTCGAGTCCAGGGAGGTCAGAATCCAACAGCATCAGCAGTCCTTTGTCTGCCTCCTATCAGATTTTTGCTCAGGTCCCTCAATTTCAGCCAGAAAATACCTGAAATCACATAAAAACAAACAAACTCATAGTAAAGTCTAGAAATATGAATTTTGCATAAAAACTAATAAAAAATTCCCTAAAAGTAGCTAGATCCTACTAAAAACTACCTAAAACCAATGCCAAAAGCGTATAAATTATCCGCTTATCATGCAACCTCCTAAGCATATAATGAATGATGAAGAATTGGAAGAAGGTGAGCAAGAAACAAATCTTCCTCTTGAAGATGATCCCACACCAACACATGATCCTTTGGTATTTGAGGAATCTTCTCCTATCGAAATTGAGGTAGATGTTGAGGTGAGTTCCACATTACCTCCAAGTTGTGACATGAAGAGTGGAGAAGAGCTAGAAGAAGTTGGTAAATAAGTGGTTGAATGTGAAGAACTTTGTCAAGAAGAGGACATGGAAGAAGATTGCCAAGAGGTGGAGGTATTCAAAAAAGAGCAAAAGGGAATGGAACTTACAAGACCATTGGAGACATCCCTTACTAAGTCACCATCCAACATAACATTCAAGTGAGTAAAATTCTTATCTCTAATCTTTACTTTCTCACTTGAATATGGTTTGATTGAGACGGATGGGCAACTTAGAGCTCTTTGTGGTGTTAAGAGTAAAAGGAAATTGATTAATAGGTGGAAATGCCAATCAAGGTTCTTTATGGTTGGAAATTTAAATTCTAAGTGCAATGGTTGGTATAATTCTCAACTAAAAGGGTCTAGGAGAATGCTTTGGTGCTCACATGAGAATTCGGATCACTTGCCACCCAAATGGAATTGTCTTTATTAACTTGAAGATGGGTGTAAAAACAAGATTTGGGATCCGGGTAAATATGAGGATCAACTTTGGGAGCCCTTAGCTTGTGAAGGACACCATCAAGACTTGACAAAACTTATTGGAAATCTTGGAGCACAATGGAGAACCAAGCATTGGTGGGAGTTCCAAGATAAGTTCAAGCATAAGCCACCATGACAAGGACGTAAACTAAAAGTGCTAGGTGGGAGACACCTGACGTTGGGATTTTTGCTAGTAAAGAATTTTGTAAAAATATAGTTGCGTTGTGAGTATAGATCCTAAACCAACAGAAAATTCCTTCGTACAAACGTTTTGGTTGTCACAAGTAACAAAACCCAATAAATTTATAAACTGAAGTATTCAAACCTCGGGTCGTCTTCTCAAGGAATTGCAGGGAAGTATGATTTATTATTGGTTATGGAAAAACAGTGTTTGGGTTTGAAAAAGGTTTTAAGCAAGAGAAATAGATTGCAAGAATTAATAAATTAATAACTAATAAAACTATTGGCAAGGTATGAAAACTGGAAGTCCTATCCCAGTTATCCTTATCAATTGTGATGAGAATTGGATTTTTCTCCCACTAAGTTAACCTCTAACTATGAAGGTAAGTCAAGTGGATTGAATAAGTTTGGTTCCTCAGGTCCTAGTCTTTCCTCGAAAAAGGCTAGAGTTATTGGAACTCGAGTTAATTCTTGAAGAATTCCAATTTTCAGTCAACAATGAGTTTGACAACTCCAGAGTTACCAATTAATCAACCAAGGCCAAAAGGGAAGAAAATCTACTCGAATGAAAATAATTTGGATAAAGCCAAAGCATCCATAACATATAAGTCTGAAATACCTCAATTTATATTAAATAAAGAAAATCCTAACATGAATGGCTCATAAGCCAAATAGGCAACATAAGTAATACAAGCATTAAAGTATCTGAAAATAAAAGAGAAATATAAAGTAAAAGGAATATTGAACCTAATGAAGAGTTGAAATTCTAAATCCTTTAAGAGGAATCCTAATCCTAAATCCCAAGAGAGAGGAGAGAACCTCTCTCTTTAAAAACTACATCTAAACTATGAAAAGTGAAATTCTCCGCTCTCTAATTGTCACCCTCGCATGAATGCATTCCCTCACTTCATAACTTCCAATCTGTGCCTCTTGGATTTGGATCTAGGCCAAAAGGGCCCAAAAATCGCTAGAAATGAGATCAGCAAATTCTGCAGATCACGCATGTCATGCGTCCGCGTGGGTCAAGCGGTCGCGTCATCTGGAGTGTTGCTCTACCACGCGGTCGCGTCAGTCATGCGCCCGCGTCAGTTGTATTTCGCAAGTCACGCGTTTGCCTCATCCATGCGCTCTCGTCGATTCTCTTTTGTGCAAACCACGCGTTCGCGTCGTCCATGAGGACGCTCACTGCCAGTTGCTCTAAAACTCCAATTTGTGCTTTTCTTCCTTTTTTGTATGTTTCATTTCCATCCTTTAAATCATTCCTGCCCTATAAAACATGAAAGTACTCAACACACAAATCACAGCATTGAATGGTAATAAAGGATAATTAAATTTGATTATTTTAAAGCATAAGGAACATATTTTCTCATATATCACATAATAAGGAAGGGAAAGTGAAACTATGCAATTTACATGAATAAGTAGGTGAAGGGTTGAATAAATCACTTAAATTGAGCTCAATATACATCATAAAATATGGGTTTATCAACCTCCCCACACTTAAACAATAGCATGTCCTCATGCTAAATCCAAGATAAAGAACAAGGTAAAGTGGTGGAATCTCATGCAATGCAATTTATCCTAGATGCAACTACCTAAATGAGTCATGCAAATCTAGTTATTATTCACTTATATATAAGCTTTACATGTAGTTAAATTAATTCACATTCTCAAGGAATCATATACGCATAGCCAACCTTAGATAATGTTAAAGCACTTTTACAATTGAGATGGGTAAATAAAATATTTTTCAAACTTGCAAGACAATTAACAATAGAGGTAGAGATATATGGTGATGAGCTATTGAACCTTCACTGGATTTGGTGTTTACTCCCTAGTCACTCAGTGTTTATTGGGTTAATCACTCTATTCTTCTTTTTATCCATGCTTCCTATAACTTTGTTCTTCATCTAACCAATCAACAATTATAGAATACAGACATACAAAGATCATGAGGTCTTTTTAAGGTTGTAATGGGGTCAAGGTAGAGGTAAGTGTGTATGTATAAGGCTAAGTAATCTAATAAGTGAATCCTTGATTAGTCTAAGATCTCACCTAACATATACATACTTTATACAGATCAAAAGTTTCTTAACCTATTTGCCCAAATTTTTTTTTCACTTTGTATTATAGACTCATGCAGGGAATTTAACTTTGTCCTATGTGCATTGAAGCGGGGTGTAGTAGTTCACCAAAATAAATAGAGAGTCTGTAGTAGTTCACCAAAATAAATAGATGCCAGAGATGGCGACCTCCCCACACTTAAATAATAGCATCGTCCTCGATGCTCAGTCAAGCAGGGTGTGACGAAGTGTCATCTCTGGAAGGATGGGTTGCTGGTGTCTCGATGGTAGGCTGAGGGTCTGCAGTCACTGTGAGGATCGGAGGAGTGGTCTGTTGAAGCAGGGGATCGGTCCGTAGAGGAACCTCCGGATCTGCGGTCTGTAGCTGGTGGTGCTCCTCATGATGTGGTGCAGTGTGGCCGGGATCTCCCTGCTCAGCCTGAGTAGGTGCCTCCTCCTCGTGATCGCTCACCTCCTCCTCAGATGTGTCGGAGGGCGTGTCGGGCTCGGAGGAAATGTCACCACCAGAGCGGATCATCAGCTTGAGGTGCTCATAGCATCACTTGTGGCGACGCTAAAAAGTCGCCTGGTGCCATGGTCAGATCTCTCAAACTGCTGCTGGTGATGGCGCTCCATCTGATCTAGGCGATCAAAGAGTCGGTGCACTAGATGGTAGACGGGCTCAGGAGCAGGTGGGGATGCAATAGGTGGTGATGGGCTAGTGGAACAGAAGTGGTAGCTGAAGGAGTGGCTGCCTCAGTAGTGTCAGTGAGAAATGGAGGGCGGTAGCCGAAAGCCAGGAACTTCCGACTGTGAGGGATGATCTTTCGGCACTCTGCGGCGGGTGCTTTTCATCAACAGCCTCCCAAGGTACCTCAACTCGGCGACTCAACTGAGTAATCAGGTAAGGAAAAGAGAGGGTGCCTCTAACATGGACCCTGGCCATGTAATTGACGTTGGGATTTTTGCCAGTAAAGAAGTTCATAAAACAGTCGCGTTGTAGATATAGTCTCTAAACCGACAGAAATCCCTTCGTACAAACGTTTGGGTGTCTGATGAGCGGATAATTTGTACGCTTTTTGGCATTGTTTTTAGTATCTTTTAGTTAGTTTTTAGTATATTTTTATTAGTTTTTAATTAAAATTCACTTTTCTGGACTTTACTATGAGTTTGTGTGTTTTTCTGTGATTTCAGGTATTTTCTGACTGAAATTGAAGGTTCTGAGCAAAAATCTGATTCAGAGACTGAAAAGGACTGCAGATGCTGTTGGATTCTGACCTCCCTGCACTCGAAGTGGATTTTCTGGAGCTATAGAAGCCCAATTGGCGCGCTCTCAACGGCATTGGAAAGTAGACATCCTGGGCTTTCCAGAAATATATGATAGTCCATACTTTGCCCAAGATTTGATGGCCCAAACCGGCGTAGCAATTCGGCCTCAGAAATTCCAGCGTTAAACGCCGAAACTGGCATAAAACTTGGAGTTAAACGCCCAAACTGGCATGAAAACTGGCGTTTAACTCCAGAAAAGGTCTCTACACGAAATTGCTTCATTGCTCAGCCCAAGCACACACCAAGTGGGCCCGGAAGTGGATTTTTCTGTCATTTACTCATTTCTGTAAAACCTTAGGTGACTAGTTTTACTATTAATAGGATCTTTTGACATTGTATCCTGACCTTATGACCTCATGACATTTTTACACGTTTCTTTGTGTATCTTCCACGGCATGAGTCTCTAAACTCCATGGTTGGGGGTGAGGAGCTCTGCTGTGTCTTGATGGATTAATGCAATTACTACTGTTTCTTATTCAATCATGCTTGCTTCCATTCTAAGATAACACTTGTTCTTTATCCGGATGAATGTGATGATCCGTGACAATCATCATCATTCTCAACTATGAACGTGTGCTTGACAACCACCTCATTCTACCTTAGATTGAGTAGTTATCTCTTGGATTTTTTAATTGGAATCTTCGTGGTATAAGCTAGAACTGATGGCGGCATTCAAGAGAATCCGGAAGGTCTAAACCTTGTCTGTGGTATTCTGAGTAGGATTCAATGACTGAATGACTGTGACGTGCTTCAAACTCCTGAGGGCGGGGCATTAGTGACAGACGCAAAAGAATCACTGGATTCTATTCCGGCCTGATTGAGAACCGACAGATGGATAGCCGTGCCGTGACAGGGTGCGTTGAACATTTCCAATGAGAGGATGGGAGGTAGCCACTGACAACGGTGAAACCCTACATACAGCTTGCCATGGAAGGAGCCTTGCGTGTTTGATGAAGAAGACAGTAGGAAAGCAGAGATTCAGAAGATGGAGCATCTCCAAACCTCAACCTATTCTCCATTACTGCAAATCAAGTAACAATTTCATGTTCTTTTGCTTTTTACAATTAATCCTGATAATTTCTGATATCCTGACTAAGATTTACAAGTTAACCATAGCTTGCTTCAAGCCGACAATCTCCGTGGGATCGACCCTTGCTCACGCAAGGTATTACTTGGACGACCCAGTGCACTTGCTGGTTAGTTGTGCGGAGTTGCAAAAGTGTGATTGCAATTTCGTGCACCAAGTTTTTGGCGCCGTTGCCGGGGATTGTTCGAGTTTGGACAACTGACGGCTTATCTTGTTGCTTAGATTAGGACTGTTTCATTTTGTTGGTTTAGAGTCTTTTAGTTGAGTCTAGTTTCATATTTTAAGTTTGGTGTCAATTGCATGCTTTTGTTTTTCTTTTGATTTTCGAATTTTGCATGTTCTTAGTCCCTTTTTGATTCATAAAAATTCTAAGTTTGGTGTCCTCTTTGTGTTTTTCCCTTAATAATTTTCGAAAACTGTGTGTTTGATTTTCTAAAAATTTTAAGTTTGGTGTCTTTTTGTGTTTTTCTCTTTCCTCTTTTTAAAAAATCAAATCTTTTTCATAAAAATTTTTCAATCATATCTTCTTAATTGCTGTTTTCAAAATCTTTTTCTTTACTAATTGATTCAGTTCTCAATTTGCTTTGATCTTATTTTATTTTTAATTTTCGAATTTTATTTTATTTTCCTTTTGTCTTATTTTATTTTATTTTAATTTTCTTTTTTTTTCGGTTATTAAAAAAAAAATAAACAAAATTTATCTCCTTGCAATTATTATCATTTCCCTTTTGTCCATAATGGACTCAAGTGGAATTAATCAGTCCAAAAGGACTCTGGGGTCATATGCTAACCCCATTACAGCTGCATATGGGAGTAGCATCTGTACACCTCCCATCAAAGCAAGCAGCTTTGAGCTAAACCCTCAACTCATTATCATAGTGCAGCAAAATTGCCAGTATTCCGGTCTTCCACAGGAAGAACCTACTGAGTTTCTGGCACAGTTTTTACAAATTGCTGACACAGTACATGATAAAGAGGTAGATCAGGATGTCTACAGACTGTTACTGTTTCCATTTGCTGTAAAAGATCAAGCTAAAAGGTGGTTAAATAATCAACCTACAGCAAGCATAAAGACATGGAAACAGTTGTCAGATAAATTCCTGAATCATTTTTACCCTCCAAAGAGGATGACACAGCTAAGGCTGGACATCCAAGGCTTTAAACAAGAGGATAATGAATCCCTTTACAATGCCTGGGAGAGGTATAGAGGTATGCTAAGGAAATGCCCCTCTGAAATGTTTTCAGAGTGGGTACAGTTAGATATTTTCTACTATGGGCTTACAGAAAAAGCTCAGATATCTTTAGACCACTCAGCTGGTGGATCTATACACATGAGGAAGACAATTGAAGAAGCTCAAGAGCTTATAGACACTGTTGCTAGAAACCAATACTTATATTCTAGCAATGAGTTCGTTCCAAAAGAGGAAGTCATGGCATTAGTCACTGATCCTAATCCTCAAGAACAGATGAATGAGCTTAATCAACAATTGCTCCTGATGACAGAACAGTTAGCAGAATTTAAAGAGATGCTCCATGAAACTAAAGTTGCTAATAAGAGCATAGAACTACAGTTGAATCAAGCAAAACAGCAAATATCTAAACAGATAACAGAGGAGTGTCAAGCAGTTCAATTGAGGAGTGGGAAGACCTTGAATAACACTGCTCAAAAGAGTAAAAAGCCAAACAAGGAACAAGTGACAGAGGACAACCAAACCACTGTTCAAAATCCCTCTGAGGACAGTAAGAGCCCAGAGAGGAATATTGGCGTTCAAACGCCAGAAAGGGAAGGAAAGCTAGCGTTAAACGCCCATTCCTTGCCCAGTTCTGGCGTTCAAACGCTAGAAAAGGGGGAAAAGTTGGCGTTAAACGCCCATTTTCCACCCATTCCTGGCGTTCAAACGCCAAGGGAAGATCAGACACCTGAGAGTGCTGACAGTAATCCCTCTAAAAAGGCTTCTTCAACCACTTCTGTAGGGAATAAACCTGCAGCATCTAAGGTTGAAGAATATCAAGCCAAGATGCCTTATCCTCAGAAACTCCGCAAAGCGGAACATGATAAGCAATTTGCCCGCTTTGCAGACTATTTAAGGACTCTTGAAATAAAGATCCCGTTTGCAGAGGCACTTGAGCAAATACCTTCTTATGCTAAGTTCATGAAGGAAATCTTAAGTCATAAGAAGGATTTGAGAGAAACTGAAAAAGTGTTTCTCACTGAAGAATGCAGTGCAGTCATTCTAAAAAGCTTACCAGAAAAGCTTCAAGATCCTGGAAGCTTTCTGATACCATGCACATTAGAAGGCACTTGCACCAAGACAGCCCTATGTGATCTTGGAGCAAGCATCAATTTAATACCTGCATCCACTATCAGAAAGCTTGGGTTGATTGGAGAAGTCAAACCAACCAGGATATGCCTCCAACTTGCTGATGGCTCCATTAAACACCCATCAGGCATAATAGAGGACATGATTGTCAAGGTTGGGCCATTTGCCTTTCCAACTGACTTTGTGGTGCTGGAAATGGAGGAGCACAAGAGTGCAACTCTCATTCTAGGAAGACCTTTCCTAGCAATTGGACGAACTCTCATTGATGTACAAAAGGGGGAAGTAACCTTGAGAGTCAATGAGGATGAGTTCAAGTTAAATGCTGTAAAAGCTATGCAGCATCCAGACACACCAGAGGACTGCATGGGCGCTGACATTATTGACTCTCTGGTAGAAGAGATCAATATGACTGAAAGCCTAGAATCAGAGCTTGAGGACATCTTCAAAGATGCTCAACCTGATCAAGAAGAACCAGAGGAGGCAAAGGAATTTTCGAAAATTCCTCAGGAAGAGGATAAGCCTCCTAAGCCTGAACTCAAACCACTACCATCATCCCTGAAATATGCATTTCTGGGAGAGGGTGACACTTTTCCAGTGATTATAAGCTCTGCTTTAAACTCACAGGAAGAGGAAGCACTGATTAAAGTGCTAAGGACACACAAGACAGCTCTTGGGTGGTCCATAAGTGATCTCAAGGGTATTAGCCCAGCTAGATGCATGCACAAGATCCTGTTGGAGGATAATGCCAAACCAGTGGTCCAACCACAGAGGAGGCTAAATCCTGCCATGAAGGAGGTGGTGCAGAAAGAGGTCACTAAATTACTAGAGGCTGGGATTATTTATCCTATTTCTGATAGCCCCTGGGTGAGCCCTGTCCAAGTTGTTCCCAAAAAGGGAGGCATGACAGTGGTTCATAATGAAAAAAATGAACTGGTTCCTACAAGGACAGTCACAGGGTGGCGCATGTGTATTGACTACAGAAGGCTCAACACAGCCACCAGAAAGGATCATTTTTCTTTACCATTCATAGACCAAATGCTAGAAAGACTAGCTGGTCACGATTATTACTGCTTTTTGGACGGCTATTCAGGCTACAACCAAATTGCAGTAGATCCTCAGGACCAAGAGAAAACAGCATTCACTTGCCCTTCTGGCGTGTTTGCCTACAGAAGGATGCCTTTTGGTCTGTGCAATGCACCTGCAACCTTTCAAAGGTGCATGCTCTCTATCTTCTCAGATATGGTAGAGAAATTTCTGGAAGTCTTCATGGATGACTTTTCAGTATATGGAGACTCATTTAGCTCCTGTCTTAACCACCTATCACTTGTCCTGAAAAGATGCCAAGAGACTAACCTGGTTTTAAACTGGGAGAAATGTCACTTTATGGTGACTGAAGGAATTGTCCTTGGGCACAAAATTTCAAGCAGGGGAATAGAGGTGGATAAGGCAAAGGTAGAGGTAATTGAAAAATTACCACCACCTGCCAATGTTAAGGCAATCAGAAGCTTTCTGGGGCATGCAGGATTTTATAGAAGGTTTATAAAGGATTTTTCGAAAATTGCAAAGCCTTTGAGTAACCTGTTAGCTGCTGACACACCATTTGTGTTTGACACACAGTGTCTGCAGGCATTTGAGACCCTGAAAGCTAAGCTGGTCACAGCACCAGTCATCTCTGCACCAGATTGGGCATTACCATTTGAATTAATGTGTGATGCCAGTGATCATGCCATTGGTGCAGTGTTGGGACAGAGGCATAACAAACTTCTGCATGTCATTTATTATGCTAGCCGTGTTCTAAATGATGCACAGAAGAATTACACAACCACAGAAAAAGAATTACTTGCAGTGGTCTATGCCATTGACAAGTTTAGATCCTACCTAGTGGGATCAAAGGTGATTGTGTACACTGACCATGCTGCTCTTAAATACTTACTCACAAAGCAGGATTCAAAACCCAGGCTTATCAGATGGGTGTTGCTTCTGCAAGAGTTTGATATAGAAATAAGAGACAGAAAAGGGACAGAGAACCAAGTGGCTGATCATCTATCCCGAATAGAACCAGTAGGTGGGACGTCCCTCCCTTCTACTGAGATCTCTGAGACTTTCCCAGATGAGCAACTCTTTGCCATTCAGGAAGCTCCATGGTTTGCAGATATTGCAAACTATAAAGCTGTGAGGTTCATACCCAAGGAGTACAGCAGAGTGCAAAGAAAGAAATTAATTTCAGATGCCAAGTACTACCTCTGGGATGAACCATATCTCTTCAAGAGATGTGCTGACGGAGTGATCCGCAGATGTGTACCCAGAGAAGAAGCACGAAGGATCCTATGGCACTGCCATGGATCACAGTATGGAGGACATTTTGGAAGTGAGCGAACAGCCACTAAAGTTCTCCAGTGCGGCTTCTACTGGCCTACTCTCTATAAAGATTCCCGAGAGTTTGTGCGTAACTGTGACAGTTGCCAAAGAGCTGGTAACCTGCCTCACGGATATGCCATGCCTCAACAAGGAATATTAGAGATAGAATTGTTTGATGTATGGGGAATTGATTTCATGGGACCATTCCCACCATCATACTCAAACACTTACATTCTGGTGGCAGTGGACTATGTATCTAAGTGGGTAGAAGCAATTGCTACACCCACTAATGATACCAAGACTGTACTGAAATTCCTCCAGAAGAACATTTTCAGCAGATTTGGTGTTCCCAGAGTACTAATCAGTGATGGGGGCTCTCATTTCTGCAACAAACAGCTATACTCTGCTATGGTTAGATATGGAATTAGCCATAAAGTGGCAACTGCATATCATCCACAGACAAATGGGCAAGCTGAAGTCTC
Organism: Arachis stenosperma; assembly: GCF_014773155.1. Lineage (NCBI taxonomy): Eukaryota > Viridiplantae > Streptophyta > Magnoliopsida > Fabales > Fabaceae > Arachis > Arachis stenosperma. The sequence goes on from NW_026651370.1 coordinate 692,089, forward strand.
TAACAGAGAACTAAAGAGAATCCTAGAACGGACTGTGATAGCCCGAAGAAAGGATTGGGCAAAGAGCTTGGATGATGCTCTGTGGGCATACAGAACAGCATTCAAGACTCCTATAGAAACCTCTCCATACCAATTGGTGTATGGGAAGGCCTGTCATTTGCCTGTGGAACTGGAACACAAAGCTTACTGGGCAACCAGATTCCTAAATATGGATGCACAGTTAGCTGGTGAAAAAAGATTGCTCCAGCTAAATGAGCTAGAGGAGTTCAGACTCAATGCCTTTGAAATGCAAAAATTTATAAGGAAAAGGCAAAGAAATGGCATGACAAGAAGTTGTCAACCAGAGTCTTTGAGCCAGGACAAAAAGTTCTGCCTTTCAACTCTAGGCTCAAACTGTTTCCAGGAAAACTCAAATCCCGGTGGAGGGGTCCGTATGTGATTACAGGAGTCTCACCATATGGATATGTTGAGCTTCAGGATACTGATTCTGACAAAAAGTTCATTGTAAATGGACAGAGAATCAAGCACTATCTTGAAGGAAATTTTGAGCAGGAATGCTCAAACTGAGACTTGAGTGGTTCTCAGTGAAAGTCCAGCTAAAGACAGTAAAGAAGCGCTTGCTGGGAGGCAACCCAGTCATTAGAAGGTTGTATGAATTGTTCTTACAGAGGCAAGTATCAAAAATGAAGGAATTCACAGAGTTACAGAAGGATTCAGCTCAAAAAGCAGAGAAAAAGAGCTTACTGGCGAAAAAACGCCAGTAAGGGGCATTTTGGGCGTTAAACGCCAGAATGGGCACCATTCTGGGCGTTTAACGCCAGTAATGGTACCATTTTGGGCGTTAAACGCCAGAATGGGCACCATTCTGGGCGTTTAACGCCAGGTGTGCAGCATCCTGGGCGTTTTGGAAAAACGCCCAGTGACAAAGGATTTCTGGCGTTTAACGCCAGCCAGGGCACCTGGCTGGGCGTTAAACGCCCAAAAGGGGCAACAAATGGGCGTTAAACGCCAGAATGGGTGCCATTCTGGGCGTTTAACGCCAGCAAGGTGGGGGGACCACAATTTTGCTTTCTAATCAAATTTTTTCAAACTTTCCTTTTCTCACCCATACTTTTCTACAAAATCACACTTCAATCATTCATCATTCACTTTCAAATCTTCAAAAATTAAAACCATTTTTCAAATCTATTTCAAATCAATTACAAACATTGTTCAAAAATTTCACCCTTTTCTCAATTTCTTTTCATATCTTCTCAAATCTTCTTTCAAATTCCTTTTTTTTCGAAAACTCCCCTCCCCACCTTATAAATACACGTTTGTTCCCCCTCTTCCAACCACACCATTCGAATTTCCTCTTCCTCCCCCTCTCTTCTCTCTTTTCTTTTGCTTGAGGACAAGCAAACCTCTAAGTTTGGTGTGCTTTTCCGTGATCACTAAGCCAAGATTCATCAATATCATGGCTCCTAAGGGAAAACAAACCAATTTAAGAGGCAAGAAAGAGAATAATCCAAAGAATCTTTGGAATCAAGAGAAGTTCTTAACTAAAGAACATGAAGACCATTATCACAAAATAATGGGTCTGAGGTCAGTGATCCCGGAAGTGAAATTTGATCTGAAAGAAGATGAATATCCGGGGATCCAAGAGCAAATTCGAAACAGAGGATGGGAAGTTCTAACCAATCCTGAGACAAAGGTGGGAAGGAACATGGTTCAGGAATTCTACTCAAATCTGTGGCTGACAGATAAGCAGAGAATGACTGGAACCGCTTACCATACCTACAGAACTATGGTCAGAGGGAAAGTTATGTACTTCCATCTGGACAAAATAAGAGAAATCTTTAAATTGCCTCAACTGCAAGATGATCCTGACTCCTTTAATAGGAGGATGGTGAGAGTAGATAAGGGTTGTATCAAGTTCTAGAAGACATATGTCTCCCTGGGACTAAGTGGATAACCAATTCAAAGGGTGTCCCAAACCAACTCAAGAGGGGAGACCTCAAGCCAATTGCAAGAGGTTGGCTAGACTTCATTGGGCGTTCCATATTGCCCACTAGCAACCGTTCTGAGGTCACCATCAAGAGGGCAGTGATGATTCATTACATTATGCTTGGAAAAGAAGTGGAGGTCCATCATGTGATTGCTTGTGAGATCTACACAATTGCAAATAAAAATTCCACAGAAGCCAAACTGGCTTACCCAAGCTTGATTTCCTTGCTCTGTAAAGAGGCTGGGGTGAAGATGGGGTAGATGAATTCATACCCATTGAACACCCAATCACCAAGAAGTCAATGGAAGGACAAGTCCAAGACAACTCTATCAAAAGGAGGGCGCTTGAGTTCCTCCCTGAATTTCCTGAAATTGGCTACTGGGCCAGCCTGGAAGCATCTATCACCAAATTGCAAGAGACTATGGAGCAACTTAAGGAAGAACAGCGTTTGATAAAATGCTTGGTTGGATTTTAGTGTAGATTTTGTTCCTCTTGGCCTAGGTAGAGTAATTAGTGACTCTTGAGTTATCTAATTCCTTTGTTGATTGATAATTAGAAGTTGCTAATTGATTTGAATGCCTCTAAAGCTAGTCTTTCCTTTAGGAGTTGATTAGGACTTGAGGAATCAAATTGATTCATCCACTTGACTTTCCTCCATGGTTAGAGGTTAACTAAGTGGGAGCAATACAAAATTCTCATCACAATTGAGAAGGATAACTAGGATAGGACTTCTAGTTCTCATATCTTGCCAAGAGCTTTGTTAGTTGTTAGTTTATTTCCTTTGCCATTTATAATTCTTGTTTATAATCTCAAAACCCCAAAATAACTCACAACCAATAACATGACACTTTATTGTAAATCCTAGGGAGAACGACCCGAGGTTTAAATACTTCGGTTTATAAATTTTAGGGGTTTGTACTAGTGACAAACAACTTTTTGTATGAAAGGATTATTGATTGGTTTAGAAACTATACTTGCAACGAGAATTCATTTGTGAAATTCTATACCATCAAAATCCAATCGTCAAAATGGCGCCGTTGCCGAGGATTTGCAATGGTGTTATGTTATTGGTTATTGTACATATGTGAATATTGTGAATAGGTTTATCTTTTGTTTGTTTCTTAATTCTTGTTAGTTTTATTTGTTCTCTCACTATGAATTCTCACTTTGGCTTTGAGTTTGGTTCTAATTGTGTTGTAGGAAATATGCACTTCAATGACAACATGTACCAAGGATGGAACCAACAAAGATGGGAGGAGCCTCAAGGAATTGATCACTCCTATTGGCAACAACCTCCGGATACTTATAGGTATAATTTCCATCCTAATGCATGCCAATTTAATGGCTATGATGATTCTTTTTGTGACACTCAACAACCACCATCATATGCCTATGAATCTCATCCTCAACATGAACCTCAACCATTCTCACAAGCCTTTCATTACCAAACACCGCCCTATGATCCATATCCATCATATGACCAAACCCCCATACCATACTCTTACGACCATTATGAGCAAGAACCCTTAGAACAACCACAACCCTATCAAGATTACTCCCAAGAACCACCTCAATAAACACAATCTCCACAATTTCACCAAGAAGAACCACCTTCCTATTATGAACCCTCTCTCCAAAATAATGATCCTTCCTATTCACCCCAAGCCCCACTAGACGATCCTCTCACTTTGTTACTTCAAGGACAAGAAGCTATGAAGCGGGATACACTTGAGTTTGTGACCAACTTGACCAAGGTAGTGTCCACCTTAGCCTACCAATGCTTGAACACTCAAGGTACTTCCGTGACCCCATGTGCAAAGTCAAAAGAAGAGCAAAGCATGAAGGAGAAATTGGAAAATCCGGTGAAGAAGAAGGAGTCGAATTTTGTGTTGGAACAATTGGAGGAGCCTATGATCAGTGAAGAAAAGGAAGAAGTGGTTGAAGATTTAGGAGATGTTGAACGTCCATGGGAATGTAGCACCATGGAGCACTCTTCCAAGAAGCTTGATATCAATGTTGAGGAGGGTGCGCAACCTCCAAGGCATATCATCGTTGGAGACTTAGAAGAGGTTTATCAAGAGATGGATTCAATCATGGATGAATTTCTCTCTACAATGGAATCTTCTCCCATTGGACATAAAGTTGAAATTACAGAAGAATGTGCACAACCTCCCATACCCTTGGTGAACAATGAAGATGGCATGGTGTATATTGAAATTGAAGATATGAAGAGGTTGATCAAGAGATGAACTCATTCATCAATGAATTTCTATCCAAAATTGAATCGCCTCTCATTAGACAAGATGAAGTTCTTGAAGACAACACCAAGCCACGTAACAAAGAGGATGAGGTTAAAATTGAAGAAAATTGTGAAGAGGTGGAAACAATCAAAGAAGAGCACAAGGAAGTGGACCTTGCATTGTCTAAGTGTGGGGAAGCCTCTCTCCCCAAGTTACCATCCAATACAACATTTAAGTGGGTAAAATCTCTATCTTTAAGCTTTAATTTCTCACTGGAATATGGTTTAATTGACAATGATGGTCAACTTAGAACTCTTTGTGGAATTAAAAGTAGGAATGAGTTGTGTAGTGGTTGGAAAGTAGGTGTTAAGCTTATTAAGGTCAAGACCCCAAGGTATAGGGATGATGGTTGGACAAAAATCACTGTGTATGGGCCTAGAAGGAAGCATTGGTGGAATAAAGAGAATTCTATGTGTCAATCACCTTTATGTCAACTGCTCATCCGACAAAACCATGAAACTCAATTAACGGATGGGTGTGAAGACAAGATATGGGATCCCGGTTCGCTATGCGAAGACCAATGGTGGACGAAATTGTGATTCTTGATTAGTGACTCCTTGGCATGTGCCAAAAAGTTAAACTAACTCAACTAACTGATTACTTCCTTTTCACAATTCCGTTCAACTAACCAGCAAGTGTACTGGTCGTCCAAGTAATACCTTACGTGAGTAAGGGTCGAATCCACAGAGATTATTGGCTTGAAGCAATCATATTTATTTTATTAATCTTAGTCAGGATGTCAACAAGGATTAATTGGATTAAAAGTGAAATTACTAGATTTGATTATAAAGATAAAAGAGGGAATAATGTTACTTGAGCAATAGAGTTATTTGTTTGTAAAGGATTGTGGAATATGTTGGAGTTCTGGAGATGCTTTGTCCTTTGACTTCATCTCTTCCTTGAAATCCTCTTCTCACACGCAGGTTCCTTCCATGGCAAGCTCTATGTAGGGTGTCACCGTTGTCAGTGGCTACTTCCCATCCTCGCAGTGAAAACTATGCTCACGCACTCTGTCACAGTACGGCTAATCACCGGTTGGTTCCCGCTCCTACTGGAATAGAATCCCTCTTTTGCGTCTGTCACTAACGCCCAGCAGGTTAAAGTTTGAAGCACATCACAGTCATTCAATCCCGGAATCCTACTCGGAATACCACAGACAAGGTTTAGACTTTCCGGATTCTCATGAATGCTGCCATCAATCCGGCTTATACCACGAAGATTCTGTTGGGGAATCTAAGAGATATTCATTCAATCTGATGTAGAACGGAGGTGGTTGTCAGGCACACGTTCATGGGTTGAGGAAGGTGATGAGTGTCACGGATCATCACCTTCTCCACAGTTAAGCGCGAATAAACATCTTAGATAAGAACAAGCGTGTTTGAATGGAAAACAAAGGAATTGTATTAAATCATCGAGATGCTGCAGAGCTCCTCACTCCCAACAATGGAGTTTAGAGACTCATGCCGTCACAAAGTATGTAATTCAGATCTGAAAATGTCATGAGGTACAAGATAAGTCTGTAAAGTTGTTTAAATAGTAAATTAGTAACCTAGGTTTACAGAAAGTGAATAAACTAAGATAATTGGTGTAGAAATCCACTTCTGGGGCCCACTTGGTGTGTGCTGGGGCTGAGACTAATGCTTTCCACGTGTGGAGGCCTTTCTTGGCGTCAAACTCCAGGTTTTGACGTGTTTTGGGCGTTCAACTCCGGATCATGACGTTTTTCTGGCGTTTAACTCCAGACAGCAGCATGTACTTGGCGTTCAACGCCAAGTTACGTCGTCTATCCTTGCGCAAAGTATGAACTATATATATTGCTGGAAAGCCCTGGATGTCTACTTTCCAACGCCGTTGAGAGCGCGCCAATTGGACTCCTGTAGCTCCAGAAAATCCATTTCGAGTGCAGGGAGGTCAGGATCCAACAGCATCAGCAGTCCTTTTTCAGCCTAAGTCAGATTTTTGCTCAGCTCCCTCAATTTCAGCCAATACCTGAAATCACAGAAAAACACACAAACTCATAGTAAAGTCCAGAAATATGATTTTTGCCTAAAACTAATATTATTTTACTAAAAACTAACTGAAACATGCTAAAATCTACATGAAATTACCCCCAAAAAGTGTACAAAATATCCGCTCATCACAACACCAAACTTAAACTGTTGCTTGTCCTCAAGCAACTAGATGAATAAAATAGGTTCTAACAGAAATTAAGAAGTAATAATATTTTAGAGTTTAAATGAAGCTCAGATTCGTATTAGATGAGCGGGGCTTGTAGCTTTTTGTCTCTGAACAGTTTTGGCATCTCCCTGTATCTTTTGAATTTCAGAATGATTGGCATCCTTAGGAACTCAGAATTCAGATAGTATTATTGACTCTCCTAGTGTAGTATGTTGATTCTTGAACACAGCTATTTATGAGTCTTGGCCGTGGCCCTAAGCACTTTGTCTTCCAGTATTACCACCGGATACATAAATGCCACAGACACATAACTGGGTGAACCTTTTCAGATTGTGACTCAGCTTTGCTAGAGTCCCCAGTCAGTGGTGTCCAGAGCTCTTAAGCACACTCTTTTGCTTTGGATCACGACTTTAACCACTCAGTCTCAAGTTTTTCACTTGGACCTTCATGACACAAGCACATGGTTAGGGACAGCTTGAGTTAGCCGCTTAGGCCTGGATTTTATTTCCTGGGCCCTCCTATCCATAGATGCTCAAAGCCTTGGATCCTTTTTACTCTTGGTTAGTGCTCATGGCTTTTTTTTTTTTTTTTGACTGCTTTTTCTTGCTTCAAGAATCAATTTCATGATTTTTCAGATCATCAATAATATTTTTCGTGTTCCTCATCCTTTCAAGAGCCAATATTCATCAAATTCAAAGTACAATTTATGCACTGTTCAAGCATTCATTCAGAGAACAACAAGTATTGCCACCACATATAATTAATTATAGTCTTTATTACTAAGAACTCAAAAATATAAATTACTTCTTTATTCTAAAAAATCTACTACTTTATTCATGCCTGATGATGATGAGAGAAAATAAATTATAGCTTAATTGGAAATAAATCAAATAGATATATTAAGTACTACTACTCCTATATAACTTCTAAGGTAAAATCCTATAATAATACTATCACAGAGTTAAAGCTGGAATTAGAACTTAACAACCTGTATTTTGGGAAGTGGATGTTCCTTTAGTCTGTGGGATGCCTTCAAGAATTAATTTCTGATGCTTCAGCTCCCTTAAGTTCACATCCTTGCTCTTCCTGTTCTCTTAGGTGCCATGATCTTAATGAGTTTTAGCTCAGTGATCATGGCAAATAAAAAATTTAGAGGATTGGAAAAAGATTTGTGTTTATAAATTAAGATACATTTGATATTTTTGAAAAAGGGATTTTAGAAATTAGGGTTTAGAAAACCAATTTGATTTTGAAGGATGATATTTTGAAACATGTTTATGCAAGAAATCATGAATTGAAACTTAAAAATTTAGAAAATTGTAAAGAAAAACGAATTTTACCTCCTCCCCACCATCCTGGCGTTAAACGCCCAGGATGCTAGCAAACTGGCGTTAAACGCCCAGAAGGTGCATCTTTCTGGCGTTTAACGCCCATAAGATGCTCCTTTCTGGCGTTTAACGCCCAGATGGCTACCTTTACTGGCGTTAAACGCCCAGCAGGAGCTTCTTTTGGGCGTTTAACGCCCAAAGTATTTCTTATTGGCTTTTTCATGCCAGTGAGCTTCCAAATTTCCCTGTAACTCTGTGACTTCAACCAATTGCTATTTCACCTTTTGAAGATACTTGGACTCAAACCTGTAAAGAAATAATTAATTAATTAATACGAATAAAATTAAATTTGTGATTGGCTGGGTTGCCTCCCAGCAAGCGCTTCTTTAAAGTCATTAGCTGGACTGAGTTTTAATCAAGTCTCAGTTTTGAGCATTCTTGCTCAAATTGCCTTCAAGATAATGTTTGACTCTTTGTCCATTAACAATGAACTTTTTGTTAGAGTCATTATCCTGAAGCTCTATGTATCCATATGGTGACACGTTTGTAATGACATATGGACCTCTCCACCGGATTTTAATTCCCCAGGAATAATTTGAGCCTAGAATTGAATAGCGGAACTTTTTGCCCCGGCTCAAAGACTCTGGATGACAATTTCTTATCATGCCATCTTTTCGCTTTCTCTTTGTAAATCTTTGCATTTTCGAAAGCATTGAGTCTAAATTCCTCTAGCTCTGATTCGAGACTCTCAGCCATATTGACCTCTCTTACCAGAGAGTCAATAATATCAACACTCATGCAGTCATTTGGGGTGTCTGGATGTTGCATGGCTTTAACAACATTCAGCTTGAACTCTTCCTCATTGACTCTCAAGGTTACTTCCCCTTTTTGGACATCAATGAGGGTTCGGCCAGTTGCTAGGAAAGGTCTTCCTAGAATGAGAGTTGCACTCTTGTGCTCCTCCATTTCCAGCACCACAAAGTCAGTAGGAAAGGCAAATGGCCCAACCTTGATTATCATGTCCTCAATCACGCCTGATGGTATTTAATGGAGCCATCAGCAAGTTGAAGACATATCCTGGTTGGTTTGATTTCTTCAGTTAAACCAAGCTTTCTGATAGTAGATGCAGGCATTAGGTTGATACTTGCTCCAAGATCACATAAAGCTTGTTTGGTGCAAGTGCCCTCTAATGTGCATGGTATCATAAAGCTCCCAGGATCTTTAAGCTTCTCAGGTAAGCTTTTCAGAATGACTGCACTGCATTCTTCAGTGAGGTAAACTTTTTCAGTTTCCCTCCAATCCTTCTTATGACTTAAGATCTCTTTCATGAACTTAGCATAAGAGGGTATTTGCTCAAGTGCTTCTGCAAACGGAATCTTTATTTCAAGAGTCCTGAGGTAGTCTGCAAAGCGGGCAAATTGCTTATCCTGTTCCGCTTGGCGGAGTTTTTGAGGATAAGGCATTTTGGCTTTGTATTCCTCAACCTTAGTTGCTGCAGGTTTATTACCTACAGAAGTGGGTTGGGAAGCCTTTTTAAAAGGGTTGTTATCAGCACTTGTATGTGACTGATTCCCCACTGGTATTTGAATGCCAGTGGTGGGAGCTGGAGTGGCGTTAGACGCCCCTTCCTTGTTTGTTACTGGCGTTTGAATGCCAGCTTTGTCCCTTTCTGGGCTCGGACTGTCTTCAGGAGGATTTTGAGTATCCACTTGTTCATTTCTTGGTTTCCTGCTGCTTTGAAGTGAGGTATTTAATGTTTTCCCACTTCTTAATTGAACTGCTTGACATTCTTCTGTTATTTGTCTTGACAGTTGTTTTTCTGTCTGCTTTAATTGTACTTCCATGTTCCTGTTAGCCATTCTTGTTTCCTATAATATTTCCTTGAATTCGGCTAGCTGTTGAGTTAGAAAGTCCAATTGCTGATTGAATTCATTAGCCTGATCCACTGGACTGAGTTCTGCAGTTACTGTTTTAGCTTCTTCTTTCATGAAAGATTCATTGCTTAAGTACAGATGTTGATTTCTGGCAACTGTATCAATAAGCTCTTGAGCCTCTTCAATTGTTTTTCTCATATGTATAGATCCACCAGCTGAGTGGTCTAGAGAAATCTGAGCTTTTTCTGTAAGCCCATAGTAGAAGATGTCTAATTGCACCCATTCCGAAAACATTTCAGAGGGGCATTTTCTTAGCAACTCTCTGTATCTCTCCCAGGCATCATAAAGAGATTCATTATCCCCTTGTTTGAAGCCTTGGATGCTTAGCCTTAGCTGTGTCATCCTTTTTGGAGGGAAATAGTGATTCAGGAATTTTTCTGACAGCTGTTTCCATGTTTTTATGCTGTTCTTAGGCTGGTTATTTAACCACCTCTTAGCTTGATCTTTTACAGCAAATGGAAACAGTAATAGTCTGTAGACATCCTGATCTACTTCCTTATCATGTACTGTATCAGCAATTTGCAGAAATTGTGCCAGAAACTCTGTAGGTTCTTCATGTGGAAGACCCGAATACTGGCAGTTTTGCTGCACCATGATAATGAGCTGAGGATTCAGCTCAAAGCTACTAACTCCAATGGAGGGTATACAATACTACTCCCATATGAAGCAGTAGTGGGGTTAGCATATGACCCCAGAGTCCTCTTGGACTGTTCATTCCCACTTGCTTCCATACTAGATCACAAGGGATAATTTATATGTTGATAATTATTTTTTTATAGTTGTGGAATAAATAAAAAATAAAAAAGAAGGAGTATATAAAAATATTTTGAAAATATTTTATGAAAATTTTTTTTAAAATAAAATAAAAATGAAATAAATAAAAGAAAGCGAAAATATTTTGAAATTGAAAATTGAATTTTTATATAAAATTTTCGAAAAAGTAGTTCAAAATTAGTTAGAAAATAATTTTTTTTGAATTTTGAATTTTATGATGAAAGAGAAAAAACACACAAAGGACACAAGACTTAAAATTTTTAGATCCAATGCTCCTTATTTTTCGAAAATTTTTGGAGGGAAAACACCAAGGAACACCAAACTTAAAAATTTTAAGATCAAGACACAAGAAAACTCAAGAACACTTTGAAGATTCACAAGAACACCAAGAACAAAAGAAAGAACACCAAACTTAAAATTTTTAGAAAATCAAAGTAAATTTTCGAAAATTATAAAAAGATTAACAATAAAACACCAAACTTAGAGTTTGGCACAAGATTAAATCAAGAAAAATTATTTTTGAAAAGATTCTCAAAAGTATTGATGCTCCCTTATCAAGAATATGACCCTTCTATTCTAGCCAAATGGCCAAAAAAGGTAACAAATTGTTATGAATGGGTATATTCCTCTTAGAAGACTAATACTTTAGATTAGTATAAGAAAAACAAGAAAAGCCACAAAACAAGAAAAATTAAAGATCAAACAAGAAAAATAGACAAGAACAACTTGAAGATTAAGGAAAAACAAAGAACAATAACACGAAAATTTCAAAGAAAAATATAAAATATGCAAGTGACACCAAACTTAGAACAAGACACTAGACTCACAAAATTAGCAATTAATTAAGAAATAATAAATTTTGAAAAGAAATTTTGAAAAGAAACTATCCTATCAAAATTTGATGACTCTATAGCAACAAAAATAAATTATCCTAATCTAAGAAATAAAATAAGCCTTCAATTGTTCAAACTCAATAATCCCCGGCAACGGCGCCAAAAACTTGGTGGACGAAATTGTGATTCTTGATTAGTGACTCCTTGCATGTGCCAAAAAGTTAAACTAACTCAACTAACTGATTACTTCCTTTTCACAATTCCGTTCAACTAACCAGCAAGTGTACTGGGTCGTCCAAGTAATACCTTACGTGAGTAAGGGTCGAATCCACAGAGATTATTGGCTTGAAGCAATCAATTTATTTTATTAATCTTAGTCAGGATGTCAACAAGGATTAATTGGATTAAAAGTGAAATTACTAGATTTGATTATAAGATAAAAGAGGGAATAATGTTACTTGAGCATAGAGTTATTTGTTTGTAAAGGATTGTGGAATATGTTGGAGTTCTGGAGATGCTTTGTCCTTTGACTTCATCTCTTCCTTGAAATCCTCTTCTCACACGCAGGTTCCTTCCATGGCAAGCTCTATGTAGGGTGTCACCGTTGTCAGTGGCTACTTCCCATCCTCGCAGTGAAAACTATGCTCACGCACTCTGTCACAGTACGGCTAATCACCGGTTGGTTCCCGCTCCTACTGGAATAGAATCCCTCTTTTGCGTCTGTCACTACGCCCAGCAGGTTAAAGTTTGAAGCACATCACAGTCATTCAATCCCGGAATCCTACTCGGAATACCACAGACAAGGTTTAGACTTTCCGGATTCTCATGAATGCTGCCATCAATCCGGCTTATACCACGAAGATTCTGTTGGGGAATCTAAGAGATATTCATTCAATCTGATGTAGAACGGAGGTGGTTGTCAGGCACACGTTCATGGTTGAGGAAGGTGATGAGTGTCACGGATCATCACCTTCTCCACAGTTAAGCGCGAATAAACATCTTAGATAAGAACAAGCGTGTTTGAATGGAAAACAAAGGAATTGTATTAAATCATCGAGATGCTGCAGAGCTCCTCACTCCCAACAATGGAGTTTAGAGACTCATGCCGTCACAAAGTATGTAATTCAGATCTGAAAATGTCATGAGGTACAAGATAAGTCTGTAAAAGTTGTTTAAATAGTAAATTAGTAACCTAGGTTTACAGAAAGTGAATAAACTAAGATAATTGGTGTAGAAATCCACTTCTGGGGCCCACTTGGTGTGTGCTGGGGCTGAGACTAATGCTTTCCACGTGTGGAGGCCTTTCTTGGCGTCAAACTCCAGGTTTTGACGTGTTTTGGGCGTTCAACTCCGGATCATGACGTTTTTCTGGCGTTTAACTCCAGACAGCAGCATGTACTTGGCGTTCAACGCCAAGTTACGTCGTCTATCCTTGCGCAAAGTATGGACTATTATATATTGCTGGAAAGCCCTGGATGTCTACTTTCCAAAGCCGTTGAGAGCGCGCCAATTGGACTCCTGTAGCTCCAGAAATCCATTTCGAGTGCAGGGAGGTCAGGATCCAACAGCATCAGCAGTCCTTTTTCAGCCTAAGTCAGATTTTTGCTCAGCTCCCTCAATTTCAGCCAGAAAATACCTGAAATCACAGAAAAACACACAAACTCATAGTAAAGTCCAGAAATATGATTTTTGCCTAAAAACTAATATTATTTTACTAAAAACTAACTGAAACATGCTAAAATCTACATGAAATTACCCCCAAAAAGCGTACAAAATATCCGCTCATCAACCAACTAGAGGAACTCATATCTTGGGTAGAACTTTGCCCAAGCTTGATGAAGATGGTTGGAAATTCTGTCAACCAATTGAGGAGCAAAGACCCTTGGAGATTCAAGGATGAGTACAAGCATAAGTCACCATGACAAGGAGCTTCTCAAAATGTCCAACTTAAGGACTTAAACTAAAAGTGCTAGGTGGGAGACACCCCACCATGGTAAACTCCTTCCACTCTTCTAAAATTACTTAATAAGTGATTTGAGTTACCATTGTAGGTAGATGTTTCATACAAAGTTGTTTGTACAACGTAATTGTTAGCTTAGTCACATGCATGTTGTGTTTAGTAGTAGATGAATAATATCAAAAATTGTATTTTTGTGAATTGTATGATGGTTGAGTGAATAAGAGCCGTGAACACTAAGGGGAGCACCCAGCAATTTGTTTTCAAAAAAAAAAAAGAGAGAGTGGACGCGCGCACCATGCACCATGTACGCACACGCGTCCCTGTGTGGATGCACCATGAGCCACACTCCCGAGAGTTTGGGCCTCCTTTGGGCAAATTATGCTTGAGCCCAACATGAGATCCACTGGATGCGCCACTGCGGCACGCCGCTTATGAGCACAACATGGACGTTCACGCGGACGCGCACTTGCCGCCGCGCCGATTTGCTGCATGCAACGATTCACGCGGACGTGCACTTGCCGCACGCCGTTGCAGTTGCTGCCACCCGATTAAGCCCTGGCCCAGAGAGTTGCTTCGCGCGGACGCCACTTAAGCCCTACGGCCAATCTTGTCATCGCGCGGACGCGCAACTTACGCGACGCGCCACTTGCCGCGCGCGCGTCCCTTGCGTGCTGCCACCAATCTAGGCCACGGACCCGAGAGTTGGGCGTGCCTCAAGCCCACTCTAAGCCTCAGGCCCAATCTATTGTACGCGTGCGCGCGCTGTACGCGCACGCGCCCATACCTATTCTGCCACCCACGCTAGAGCGAACTGCACGCTCACGCATGGACCTCCAATTTTCTCACGGCGCGCGGACGCGTACATGCCGCGTGCGCGCCGATCTGATAGCGCGACTCCCAGGCCATTCTCCGAGAGTTAGGCCTGAGTTGGCCAACTCTAGGCCCCTAGCCCAACTCCATGCTCGCGTGCACGCGCTGTACGCGCACGCGTCCTTTCCCATTTTGCTCATCCACGCTTAAGCGCGCTGTACGCGCACGCGTAGTTCCCAATTTTTCCTCAAAGGACGCGGACGCGCAACGTGCGCGCGCGCGCCGATTCAAAAAAATGGGAACCCTAAGACGCGAAGAACGTTGCGCCGCAGCGCACTTCTTTCTTCTCCCCCCCATTTTCTTTTTCTCCTTCCTCCCTGGTGCGCGAAATTGTGAACTATACTTTTTCACAACTCTCATAATCCCTGGTAATGGCTCCAAAACGTGGTAGCCCAATACCATGGCATTACACAACTTCGCACAACTAACCAGCAAGTGCACTGGGTCGTCCAAGTAATAAACCTTACGTGAGTAAGGGTCGATCCCACGGAGATTGTTAGTATTGAAGCAAGCTATGGTCATCTTGTAAATCTTAGTCAGGCAAACTCAGATATATATGGTGATGAACGAAAATAACATAAAGATAAAGATAGTGATACTTATGTAATTCATTGGTAGGAACTTCAGATAAGCGCATGAAGATGCCTTCCCTTCCGTCTCTCTGCTTTCCTACTGTCTTCATCCACCCTTCTTACTCCTTTCCATGGCAAGCTCGTATAGGGTCTCACTGTTGTCAGCAGCTACCTCCCATCCTCGCAGTGAAAGCTAATGCACACACTCTGTCACAGTGCTGCCAATCACCGGTGTGGTTCCCTCCCCTACCGGAATAGAATAACTCTTTTGCGTCTGTCACTAACGCCCAGTAGTTACAGGTTTGAAGCACGTCACAGTCATTCAGTCATTGAATCCTACTCAGAATACCACAGACAAGGTTAGACCTTCCGGATTCTCTTGAATGCTGCCATCAGTTCTGCCTATACCACGAAGACTCTGATCTCACGGAATGGTTGGCTCGTTTGTCAGGCGAGCACTCGGTTGTCAGGCGATCAACCATGCATCGTGCAATCAGGAATCCAAGAGATATTCACTAAGCCTCAGATGCTTGTAGAACAAGAATGGTTGTCAGTCACCTTGTTCATGGGTGAGAATGGTGATGGGCGTCAATCATCACCTTCATCATGTTGAAGAACAAGTGATATCTTGGATAAAGAACAAGCGGAATTTGAATGAAAGAACAATAGTAATTGCATTAATACTCGAGGTACAGCAGAGCTCCACACCTTAATCTATGGTGTGTAGAAACTCCACCGTGAAAATACATAAGCATAAGGTCTAGGCATGGCCGAATGGCCAGCCTCCCAATGATCTAAGAACTGAAATGTCCAAAGATGATCTAGAGATCTAAAAGTGATCAAAAGATTTCTATACAATAGTAAAAGTCCTACTTATAAGAAACTATAGCCTAAGGTACAGAAATGAGTAAATGACATAAAAATCCACTTCTGGGCCCACTTGTGTGTGCTTGGCTGAGCAATGAAGGAATTTCGTGTAGAGACCTTTTCTGGAGTTAAACGCCAGCTCTCATGCCAGTTTGGGCTTTAACTCCAAATTTTATGCCAGTTCCGGCGTTTAACGCTGGGATTCCTTGAGGTGACTTTGAACGCCGGTTTGGGCCATCAAATCTTGGGCAAAGTATGGGACTATTATATATTGCTGGAAAGCCCAGGATGTCTACTTTCCAACGCCGTTGAGAGCGCGCCAATTGGGCTTCTGTAGCTCCAGAAAATCCGCTTCGAATGCAGGGAGGTCAGAATCCACGCATCTGCAGTCCTTTTTTGGTCCTTTTTGGTCTCAGAATCAGATTTTTGCTCAGGTCCCTCAATTTCAGCCAGAAAATACCTGAAATCACAGAAAAAACACACAACTCATAGTAAAGTCCAGAAAGTGAATTTTAATTAAAACTAATAAAAATATATAAAAACTAATTATATCATATCAAAAACATACTAAAAACAATGCCAAAAGTATACAAATTATCCGCTCATCACAACCCAAACTTAAATTGTTTGCTTGTCCTCAAGCAACTGAAAATCAAATAAGATAAAAAGAAGAGAAGCAATGAATCCAAAAACATCTGTGAAGATCAGTATTATCAATGAGCGGGGCTTTTAACTTTTTGCCTCCGAACAGTTTTGGCATCTCACTCATCCTTTGAATCCAGAATGGTTGGCTTCTTTAGGAACTTAGAATCCAGATAGTGTTAATGATTCTCTTAGTAAGTATGATGATTCTTGAACATAGCTATTTATTGAGTCTTGGCTGTGGCCCAAAGCACTCTGTCTTCCATATTACCACCGGATACATACATGCCACAGACACATAATTGGGTGAACCTTTTCAGATTGTGACTCAGCTTTGCTAAAGTCCCCATTAGAGGTGTCCAGGGTTCTTAAGCACACTCTTATTGCCTTGGATCACAACTCTTATTCCTTTCTCTCTTTCCTTTCTCTCCTTTTTTTTTTTTTTCGTTTTTTTTCTTTTCGGTTTTTTTTTTTTTTTTTGAAATGCTTTTTCTTGCTTCAAGAATCATTTTTTGATTTTTCAGATCCTCATAACATGTCCTCCTTTTTCATCATTCTTTCAAGAGCCAACATTCATGACCACAAATTCAAAGACATATGCACTGTTTAAGCATATTCAGAGAATAAAATATGCCACCACATCAAATAATTAAACTATTATAAATTCAGAATTCATGCAATTCTTTCTTTTATCAATTAGGCACGTTTTTATTGAAGAAAGGTGATGGATTCTTGAGCTCCTCAATGTCTCTTCCTTGTCTTGTTGCTCCTCCCTCATGATTCTTTGATCTTCTCTAATTTCATGAAGGATGATGGAGTGTTCTTGATGCTCCACCCTCAGTTGTCCCATGTTGGAACTTAGTTCTCCTAGGGAGGTGTTTATTTGCTCCCAATAGTTTTGTGGAGGAAAGTGCATCCCTTGAGGAATCTCAGGGATCTCATGGTGAGAGGGGTCTCTTGTGTACTCCATCTTTTTCTTGGTGATGGGCTTGTCCTCATCATGGGGGTGTCTCCCTCTATGTCACTCCAACTGAATAACAGAGGTGACAAATGAGGTGAGGAAAGGCTAACCTTGCAAGGTGGAGGTCTTGTCCGCCACCTTATAGAGTTCTTGGGCTATAACCTCATGAACCTCTTTTTCTTCTCCAATCATGATGCTATGAATCATGATGGCCCGGTCTATGGTAACTTCAGACCGGTTGCTAGTGGAATGATTGAGCGTTGTATGAACTCTAACCATCCTCTAGCCACGGGCTTGAGGTCATGCCTTCTCAATTGGACGCTTTCCTCTTGAATCTTGCTTCCATTGTGCGCCCTCTTCACATATAACTGTGAGGACTTGGTCCAACCTTTGATCAAAGTTGACCCTTCTAGTGTAAGGATGCTCATCTCCTTGCATCATAGGCAAGTTGAACGCCACCCTCAACTCTCCGGACTAAAATCCAGTATTTCCCCCGAACCATAGTGAGATAATTCTTTGGATTCGGGTTCACACTTTGGTCATGGTTCTTTGTGATCCATGCATTGGCATAGAACTCTTGAACCTCAAGATTCCGACTTGTTGAATGGGGTTGGTAAGAACTTCCCAACCTCTTCTTCGGATCTCATGGCGGATCTCCGGATATTCACCCTTTTTGAGTGAAAAGGGGACCTCGGAGATCCCTTCTTCAAGGCCAACTTCATAGAAGTGGTCTTGATGCCCCTTGAGAGGAATCTATTCCATCTCCCATGACTCGGAGGTGGAAGCTTTTTGCCTTCCCTTTCCTCTTTTTAGAGGTTTTCTCGGCCTTGGATGCCATAAATGGTTATGGAAAAACAAAAAGCAACGCTTTTACCACACCAAACTTAAAATGTTTGCTCGTCCTCGAGCAAAGAAGAAAGAAGAGAGTAGAAGAAGAAGAAATGAGGAAGAGGGGATGGTAGTGTGTTCGGCCAAGAGGGTAAGAAGGGGTTTAGGTTGTGTGAAAATGAAGAGTTGAAGAAGGGTATTAATAGGAGAGAGGGGTAAGGTTCGGCCATTATGGGTGGGTTTGGGAGGGAAAGTGGTTTGAATTTGAAGGGTGAGGTTAGTGGGGTTTTATGAAGGATGGATGTGAGTGGTGAAGAGAAAGATGGGATTTGATAGGGAGGGGTTTTTGGGGAGAGGTGTTGAGGTGATTGGTGAATGGGGAAAGAGAGAGAGTGATGGTAGGGTCCTGTGGGTCCACAGATCCTGTAGTGTCAAGGAAAAGTCATCCCTGCACCAAATGTTGCTCAAATCACGTTTTGAGCCATTTCTGGCGTAAAACGCCTGGCTGGTGCCCATATCCTGCGTTTAACGCCAGGTTCTTGCCCTTTACTGGCGTTTAACGCCAGTCTGGTGCCCCTTTCTGGCGTTAAACGCCCAGATGGTGCCAACTGGGCGTTAAACGCCCAACAGCTAGCATTACTGGCGTTTGAACGCCAGTTTCTTCTCCTCCAGGGTGTGCTGTTTTTCTTCCTGTTTTCATTCTGTTTTTGCTTTTTTCATTGTTTTTTGTGACTTCTTATGATCATCAACCTACAAAAAGATAATAACAAAAGAAAATAATTAATTATAAAACATTGGGTTGCCTCCCAACAAGCGCTTCTTTAATGTCATTAGCTTGACAAAGGGCTCTCATGGAGCCTCAGAAATGCTCAGAACCGTGTTGAAACCTCCCAACACCAACTTAGAGTTTGAATGTGGGGTTTCAACACCAAACTTAGAGTTTGGTTGTAGCCTCCCAACACCAAACTTAGAGTTTGACTGTGGGGGCTCTGTTTGGCTCTGTTTTGAGAGGAGCTCTTCATGCTTCCTCTCCATGATGACAGAGGATATCCTTGGGCCTTAAACACCAAGGATTTTTTCATTCACTTGAATGATTAACTCTCCTCTGTCAACATCAATCACAGCCTTTGCTGTGGCTAGGAAGGGTCTGCCAAGGATGATGGATTCATCCAGCACTTCCCAGTCTCTAGGACTATGAAATCAGTAGGAACGTACTGGTCTTCAACTTTAACCAAACATCCTCTACAAGTCCATGGGCTTGTTTTCTTGAGTTGTCTGCCATCTCTAATGAGATTCTTGCAGCTTTCACCTCTAAGATCCCTAATTTCTCCATTACAGAGAGGGCATGAGGTTCACACTTGACCCTAAGTCACACAAGGCCTTCTTGAAGGTCATGGTGCCTATGGTACAAGGTATAGAAAACTTCCCAGGATCCTGCCTCTTTTGAGGCAGTTTTTTGTCTAGACAAGTCATCCAGTTCTTTGGTGAGCAGGGAGGTTCATCCTCCCAAGTCTCATTTCCAAATAACTTGTCATTTTTTCATGATTGCTCCTATTTAGCAACTTGCTCTTCAGTAACATACTCATCCTCTTCAGAGGAAGAATACTCATCAGAGCTCATGAATGGCAGAAGTAAGTCCAATGGAATCTCTATGGTCTCATGTTGAGCCTCAGATTCCCAAGGTTCCTCATTGAGGAACTCAGAGGAGGTTGGTACAACGCCCACTGAGGTCTTCCTCAGTGGCGTCCTCCTCCTCTCTTTCCTCTCCACGTTCGGCCATGGTTATGGCTTTGCACTCTCCTTTTGGATTTTCTTCTGTATTACTTGGGAGAGTACTAGAGGGAGTTCAGTAATTCTCTTGCTCAGCTGACCCACTTGTCCTTCCAAATTTCTGATGGAGGACCTTGTTTCATTCATGAAACTTTGAGTGGTCTTTATTAGATCAGAGACCATTGTTGCTAAGTCAGAAGTATTCTGCTTAGAACTCTCTTCTGTTGCTGAGAAGATGATGGAAAAGGCTTGCCATTGCTAAACCTGTTTCTTCCACCATTATTATTATTGAAACCTTGTTGAGGTCTCTCTTGATTCTTCCATGAGAAATTTGGGTGATTTCTCCATGAAGAATATAGGTGTTTCCATAGGGTTCTCCTAGGTAATTCACCTCTTCCATTGAAGGGTTCTCAGGATAAGCTTCTTCCTCAGATGAAGCTTCCTTAGTACTGCCATGTGCATTTTGCATTCCAGACAGACTCTGAGAAATTAAATTGACTTGTTGAGTCAATATCTTGTTCTGAGCCAATATGGCATTCAGAGTGTCAATCTCAAGACTCCTTTCTTCTGACTAGTCCCATTGTTCACAGGATTCCTTTCAGAAGTGTACATGAATTGGTTATTTGCAACCATTTCAATCAATTCTTGAGCTTCTGCAGGCGTCTTCTTCAGATGAAGAGATCCTCCAGCAGAGCTATCCAAGGACATCTTAGATAGTTCAGAGAGACCATCATAGAAAATCCCTATGATGCTCCATTCAGAAGCATGTCTGAAGGACATCTTCTGATTAATTGTTTGTATCTTTCCCAAGCTTCATAGAGGGATTCTCCATCCTTCTGTTTGAAGGTTTGGACTTCCACTCTAAGCTTACTCCATCTTTGTGGTGGAAAGAACTTTGCCAAGAAGGCATTGACTAGCTTTTTCCCAAGAGTCCAGGCTTTCTTTAGGTTGAGAATCCAACCATATTCTAGCTCTGTCTCTTACAGCAAAAGGGAATAGCATCAGTCTATAGACCTCAGGGTTAACCCCATTAGTCTTGACTGTGTCACAGATTTGCAAGAATTCAGCTAAAAACTGATGAGGATCTTCCATTGGAAGTCCATAGAACTTGCAATTCTGTTGCATTAGAGAAACTAATTGAGGCTTAAGCTCAAAGTTGTTTGCTCCAATGGCAGGGATAGAGATGCTTCTCCCATAGAAGTCGGGAGTAGTGCAGTAAAGTCCCAGCACCTTCCTTGCATTGTTGGCATTGTTGTTGTTTTCGGCTGCCATGGGTTCTTCTTCCTTGAAGAATTCGGTCAGGTCCTCTAAAGAGAGTTGTGCTTTGGCTTCTCTTAGCTTTCGCTTCAAGGTTCTCTCAGGTTCAGGTCAGCTTCAACAAGAATGCCTTTGTCTCTGCTCCTGCTCATATGAAAGAGAAGAGAAAAAGAAAATGTGGAATCCTCTATGTCACAGTATAGAGATTCCTTGAAATGTCAGAGGAAAAGAAAATAGAAAGAAGAAGGAGAAGAAGAATTCGAACTTTAATTAGATAAGGTTCGAATTGTGCATTTAGAAGGAGTGGTACTCCATAAATAGAAGGATGTGAGAAGGAGGGAGAGGATTTTCGAAAATTCAATTAAAATATTTTGAAAACATTTTGAAAATTTGATTGATAATTTTCGAAAATTCAAAGTGAAAAAGAAATTAAGTGATTTTGAAAAAGATTTTGAAATTAGAAATTAAAAGATTTGATTGAAAACTATTTGAAAAAGATGTGATTGAAAAGAATTGATTGAGAAGTTATGGTTTTAAAAAGATATGATTGAGAAGATATGATTTGAAAACTATTTTAAAAGATATGGTTTGAAAACTATTTGAAAAGATATGATTTTAAAAACTAATGACTTGCCTAACAAGAAAAGATATGATTCAAACATAAAACCTTCCTTAATAGAAAAGGCAAAAAAATGTTCAATCAAATCATTAATTGTTAGTAAGTATCTTTGAAAAAGGAAAGAAATTGATTTTGAAAACATTTGATTGAAAAGATTTGATTTGAAAAAGATTTGATTTTGAAAAACTTGAAAAAAATTGATTTGAAAACAAAATCTTCCCCCTAGCACCATCCTGGCGTTAAACGCCCAGAATGGTATACATTCTGGCGTTTAACGCCCAAAATGCTACCTCTTTGGGCGTTAAACGCCCAACCAGGTGCCCTGGCTGGCGTTTAAACGCCAGTCTGCCTTCTTTACTGGGCATTTTTGAATGCTCAGCTTTTTCTGTATAATTCCTCTGCAGTGTGTTCTGAATCTTCAATCCCTTGTATCATTGACTTGAAAAGACACAAATTAAAAATATTTTTGGAATTTTAATAATTAAAATGCAACAAGAATCAAATAACAATGCATGCAAGACACCAAACTTAGCAGTTTGTATACTACTGACACTATATGAGACATGAACACTCAAGTCAATAGAAATTAAAGATTAAAACAAGAAATATATGCATGGATTCGAAAAATGTAACAAAAACATGCATTTGACACCAAACTTAAGATGAGACTCTAGACTCAAACAAGAAATATTTTGGATTTTTATGGTTTTGTAATTTTTTTTTGTGTTTTTCGAAAATTAAGTGGAAAAAGAAGGTATCAAAATTCTTAATGAGAATTCCAGGAATCAGTGCAATGCTAGTCTAAGACTCCGGTCCAGGAATTAGACATGGCTTCACAGCCAGCCAAGCTTCCAAAGAAAGCTTCGGTCCAAACACTAGACATGACCAAAGGTCAGCCAAGCCTTAGCAAATCACTGCTCCAAAAGCAAGATTGATACGAAATCAACAAGCTCTTGTGGTGATAAGTTGAAACCTCGGTCCAATCAGATTAGACATGGCTTCTCAGCCAGCCAGATTTCAACAAATCATCATGAACTCTAGAATTCATCTTCAAGAATTTCGAAAAAAAAATACCTAATCTAAGCAACAAGATGAACCGTCAGTTGTCCAGCCTGAACATCCCGGGCAATAACACCAAAAATTTGATGTTGTTGCCGGATCTTGGCACTGATGTTACCAAAGGCTTGCTCAAACTAGAACAATCCCCGGCAACGGCGCCAAAAACTTGGTGCGCGAAATTGTGAACTATACTTTTCACAACTCTCATAATCCCTGGTAATGGCTCCAAAACGTGGTAGCCCATACCATGGCATTACACAACTTCGCACAACTAACCAGCAAGTGCACTGGGTCGTCCAAGTAATAAACCTTACGTGAGTAAGGGTCGATCCCACGGAGATTGTTAGTATTGAAGCAAGCTATGGTCATCTTGTAAATCTTAGTCAGGCAAACTCAGATATATATGGTGATGAACGAAACATAAAAGATAAAGATAGTGATACTTATGTAATTCATTGGTAGGAACTTCAGATAAGCGCATGAAGATGCCTTCCCTTCCGTCTCTCTGCTTTCCTACTGTCTTCATCCAACCCTTCTTACTCCTTTCCATGGCAAGCTCGTATAGGGTCTCACTGTTGTCAGTAGCTACCTCCCATCCTCGCAGTGAAAGCTAATGCACACACTCTGTCACAGTGCTGCCAATCACCGGTGTGGTTCCCTCCCCTACCGGAATAGAATAACTCTTTTGCGTCTGTCACTAACCCCAGTAGGTTACAGGTTTGAAGCACGTCACAGTCATTCAGTCATTGAATCCTACTCAGAATACCACAGACAAGGTTAGACCTTCCGGATTCTCTTGAATGCTGCCATCAGTTCTTGCCTATACCACGAAGACTCTGATCTCACGGAATGGTTGGCTCGTTTGTCAGGCGAGCACTCGGTTGTCAGGCGATCAACCATGCATCGTGCAATCAGGAATCCAAGAGATATTCACTAAGCCTCAGATGCTTGTAGAACAAGAATGGTTGTCAGTCACCTTGTTCATGGGTGAGAATGGTGATGGGCGTCAATCATCACCTTCATCATGTTGAAGAACAAGTGATATCTTGGATAAAGAACAAGCGGAATTTGAATGAAAGAACAATAGTAATTGCATTAATACTCGAGGTACAGCAGAGCTCCACACCTTAATCTATGGTGTGTAGAAACTCCACCGTTGAAAATACATAAGCATAAGGTCTAGGCATGGCCGAATGGCCAGCCTCCCAATGATCTAAGAACTGAAATGTCCAAAGATGATCTAGAGATCTAAAAGTGATCAAAAGATTTCTATACAATAGTAAAAGGTCCTACTTATAAGAAACTAGTAGCCTAAGGTGTACAGAAATGAGTAAATGATATAAAAATCCACTTCCGGGCCCACTTGGTGTGTGCTTGGGCTGAGCAATGAAGGAATTTCGTGTAGAGACCTTTTCTGGAGTTAAACGCCAGCTCTCATGCCAGTTTGGGCGTTTAACTCCAAATTTTATGCCAGTTCCGGCGTTTAACGCTGGGATTCCTTGAGGTGACTTTGAACGCCGGTTTGGGCCATCAAATCTTGGGCAAAGTATGGACTATTATATTGCTGGAAAGCCCAGGATGTCTACTTTCCAACGCCGTTGAGAGAGCGCCAATTGGGCTTCTGTAGCTCCAGAAAATCCGCTTCGAATGCAGGGAGGTCAGAATCCAACAGCATCTGCAGTCCTTTTGGTCTCAGAATCAGATTTTTGCTCAGGTCCCTCAATTTCAGCCAGAAAATACCTGAAATCACAGAAAAACACACAAACTCATAGTAAAGTCCAGAAAAGTGAATTTTAATTAAAAACTAATAAAAATATACTAAAAACTAATTATATCATATCAAAAACATACTAAAAACAATGCCAAAAAGTATACAAATTATCCGCTCATCACTCCCCTCCATAACCGCCGCAGCAGCGCCGGCCACTACCTCCGGCCAACTCACACACTCTCTCAACCAACACCACTCATTCACGTCGTTCTCTCTCTCTCCTCCACTCACTCTCTTTCTCTCTCCCCTCCGGCTCTCAACCTCACCTCTGTCCGCGGCCACCACCGCCGTCGTCCACCGCAGCCGCCACTGCTCACCGCCTCACTTTCTCTCTCATTCATTCACCTCGTCTTCTCTCATCCAATCCCTCTCTCCTCTTTCTCTTAGCCGAACCTCCATCACCGCAGCCACTCATCTTTGCGGCCACCGTCCACGGCGGCGCAGCTTCGGACCCTATTGCCCCCACATTCTCCCTTCTATTCTTAGTTCTTCTCTGCTCCCAGGTTCCTGCTCCATTGCTGTTATCTTTTTTTCTGTTTTTTTTTTTTCCTTTTTATTACTCTGTTTTTTCTGTTTTTCTGTAATTGCATGTTAGTTAGTTAGACTCAGAACTTAGTATGTTAGGTTAGATAGAAATAATTGCGGTTAGGTAGCTAGGGCTGGTTAGAGGATTCTAGGCCTGATAATTGCTCCGTATGTGCTTATTTGCTGTTTGCTTCCTTAGGTACTGTATGTTGGTTTTGGGTTGTTGTTTCATGCAAAATGTGTTGCCCAATAAGATCTGACTGCTGTTGTGCTTGTTTAGTATTGTTTTCTATGCTTATTGTGCTAGTTTGCTATCCGGGAACGTCCAATTTTAAGCCGGAATGCTGCCCAATTTTCAAGGAAATTAGTTTATTTTGGTCTATAACTCAATTTTGGGCAAAATTCCACTTCTTTTTGACTTCCCAGATTTGCATTATTCACTGTGAACATGAACCACAACTTTCCTTTTCGTTGCGCATCAATATCATCATATCACTAATCTACTTTTCTAACTTACTAATTTCTTTAACCATCTAACTTCCACTCACCTTTAACCATCTTTAACAATTCTCTCAATTATATGATGATATTATTGCCTCTTGATTAGGAGTTGTTGACTTTAATAGAGTTTGCATTTTTCTTGGTTCACTTGTTCACTTTTGCATATTGGTTGCAACATCATGATTGTTCCTTGTCCATTATATCCTGAACATGCCTTCTTTGTTATATGCTAAATGTTTATATATTCAATCATATTTTTTAGGATGTCGGATAAAGGCAAAGCCATAGCCACTGCTTCTAAGAAGAGAAACACTCTACCCCCTCTATTCCGTCCATCTACAAGCATTATGCCAAGAATCCATTAAGTGAGGAAGAAAAAGAAAATCAGCAGTTGCCTTCTACCAATCCAGAAAAATTCCCCAACCTCTACTGTGAGCTTCGGTTTTCTAGATATCGGACAATTAAGCTGAATATTGAGAAGAAGTTGCTCCTACCTAATAATGTGAGACGGTCCATTACCGGTCAGATCCTTGACTTAGGTATTGACTTTGTTGACCGAGAGTTGGGTGACATCAATATATCTTGGGTGAAGGAATTCTACTGCAACTTCTTCCGTCCGACCTTGGATTCGGTTCAGGTGCGGGGTAGAGAGATCATGATCACTGAGACCGCCATTGGGGAGGCATTACAGTGTCGACATATTCCGGATGACATGTGTGCCCATCAGCAGGCTGAGATAGCCATCCATACCATGACTTTTGATTATGAGGCACTTCGGCGCGTGATTGGGATACCGGATGCTTCATGGGTTATGGATGCGGGCAACACCAAGCCAAAGGGGATGTTATTCACTCATTTGACTAGGGAGGCTAGGACTTGGCAGATGATCTTCGCCCACTACGTCCTGCCTACCACCCACTTTTCTGAGATCCCCATGGAGATGCTCCTGCTAATTGGTTGCGTCATGAAGGGGAAGGATGTCTCCTTCCTAGACTTATTAGACAGTGCATGTGGCGGGCGCATATTCGTGGCCTACTCCCATTTCCTACCTTGGTCACGAGTATGGCGGCCCTAGCTGAGGTCCCATGGCTGGACGATTGGTGCGCGAAATTGTGAACAATACTTTTCACAACTCTCATAATCCCTGGTCATGAACTCCAAAAGACTTGGTGGTTCAATTCCATGGCATTACACAACTTCGCACAACTAACCAGCAAGTGCACTGGGTCGTCCAAGTAATACCTTACGTGAGTAAGGGTCGATCCCACGGAGATTGTTAGCATTGAAGCAAGCTATGGTCATCTTGTAAATCTTAGTCAGGCAAACTCAAATGTATATGGTGATGAACGAAAATAACATAAAGATAAAGATAGTGATACTTATGTATATCATTGGTGTAAGAGCTTCAGACAAGCGTATGAAGATGCCTTCCCTTCCGTCTCTCTGCTTTCCTACTGCCTTCATCCAATCCTTCTTACTCATTTCCATGGCAAGCTCGTGTAGGGTTTCACTGTTGTCAGCAGCTACCTCCCATCCTCTCAGTGAAAATACGTCCCTGATGCTCTGTCACAGCATAGGCTAATCATCTGTCGGTTCTCGTTCAGGCCGGAATAATATCCATTGATACTTTTGCGTCTGTCACTAACGCCCTAGCCTGCTAGGAGTTTGAAGCACGTCACAGTCATTCAATCATTGAATCCTACTCAGAATACCACAGACAAGGTTAGACCTTCCGGATTCTCTTGAATGCCGCCATCAGTTCTTGCCTATACCACGAAGACTCTGATCTCACGGAATGGCTGGCTCGTTTGTCAGGCGAGCACTCGGTTGTCAGGCGATCAACCATGCATCCTGTTATTAGGAATCCAAGAGATATTCACTCGGCCTCAGATGCTTGTAGAACAAGAATGGTTGTCAGTCACCTTGTTCATGGGTGAGAAGGATGATGGCGTCAATCATCACCTTCATCAAGTTGAAGAACAAGTGATATCTTGGACAAAGAACAAGCGGAATTGAATAGAAGAACAATAGTAATTGCATTAATACTCGAGGTACAGCAGAGCTCCACACCTTAATCTATGGTGTGTAGAAACTCCACCGTTGAAAATACATAAGAACAAGGTCTAGGCATGGCCGAATGGCCAGCCTCCCATGATCTAAGATAGCATAAAACGAAGATAGCTACCAAAGTCTCTTTAATACAATAGTAAAGGTCCTACTTATAGATAACTAGTAGCCTAAGGTGTACAAAGATGAGTAAATGACATAAAAATCCACTTCCGGGCCCACTTGGTGTGTGCTTGGGCTGAGCAATGAAGCATTTTCGTGTAGAGACTCTTCTTGGAGTTAAACGCCAGCTTTAGTGCCAGTTTGGGCGTTTAACTCCCAATTAGGTGCTAGTTCCGGCGTTTAACGCTGGAATTTCTTGAGGTGACTTTGAACGCCGGTTTGGGCCATCAACTCTTGGGCAAAGTATGGACTATTATATATTGCTGGAAAGCCCAGGATGTCTACTTTCCAACGCCGTTGAGAGCGCGCCAATTGGGCTTCTGTAGCTCCAGAAAATCCACTTCGAGTGAAGGGAGGTCAGAATCCAACAGCATCTGCAGTCCTTTTGAGTCTCTGGATCAGATTTTTGCTCAGATCCCTCAATTTCAGCCAGAAAATACCTGAAATCACAGAAAAACACACAAACTCATAGTAAAGTCCAGAAAAGTGAATTTTAACTAAAAACTAATAAAATATACTAAAAACTAACTAGATCATACTAAAAACATACTAAAAACAATGCCAAAAAGCGTACAAATTATCCGCTCATCACAACACCAAACTTAAATTGTTGCTTGTCCCCAAGCAACTGAAAGTCAAATAAGATAAAAAGAAGAGAATATGCAATGAACTCCAAAAACATCTATGAAGATCAGTATTAATTAGATGAGCGGGGCTTTTAGCTTTTTGTCTCTGAATAGTTTTGGCATCTCACTCTATCCCTTGTAATTCAGAATGATTGGCTTCTTTAGGAACTTTGAATCCAGATAGTGTTAATGATTCTCCTAGTAAGTATGATGATTCTTGAACATAGCTATTTATTGAGTCTTGGCTGTGGCCCAAAGCACTCTGCCTTCCAGTATTACCACCGGATGCATACATGCCACAGACACATAATTGGGTGAACCTTTTCAGATTGTGACTCAGCTTTGCTAAAGTCCCCAATTAGAGGTGTCCAGGGTTCTTAAGCACACTCTTATTGCCTTGGATCACAACTTTATTTCTTTCTTTTTCTTCTTCTCTTTTTTTTCTTCTTTTTTTTTCTCTTTTTTTCGGTTTTTTTTTTTTTCGTTTGCTTCCTTCTTTTTCTTGCTTCAAGAATCATTTTTAATGATTTTTCAGATCCTCAGTAACATGTCTCCTTTCTCATCATTCTTTCAAGAGCCAACATTCATGAACCACAAATTCAAAAGACATATGCACTGTTCAAGCATACATTCAGAGAACAAAAGTGTTGCCACCACATCAAATTAATTAAACTATTATAAAATTCAGAATTCATGCAATTCTTTCCTTTTCAATTAAGCACGTTTTTATTCAAGAAAGGTGATGGATTCATAGGACATTCATAACTTTAAGGCATAGACACTAAGACACTAAGACACTAATGATCACAAGACACAAACATGGATAAACATAAGCATAAAATTCGAAAAACAGAAGAATAAAGAACAAGGAAATCAAAGAACGGGTCCACCTTAGTGATGGCGGCTCTTTCTTCCTCTTGAAGATCCTATGGAGTGCTTGAGCTCCTCAATGTCTCTTCCTTGTCTTTGTTGCTCCTCCCTCACGATTCTTTGGTCTTCTCTAATTTCATGAAGGATGATGGAGTGTTCTTGATGCTCCACCCTTAGTTGTCCCATGTTGGAACTCAACTCTCCTAGGGAGGTGTTTAGTTGCTCTCAATAATTTTGTGGAGGAAAGTGCATCCCTTGAGGAATCTCAGGGATCTCATGATGAGAGGGGTCTCTTGTGTACTCCATCCTTTTCTTGGTGATGGGCTTATCCTCATCAATGGGGGTATCTCCCTCTATGTCAACTCCAACTGAATAACAGAGGTGACAAATGAGGTGAGGAAAGGCTAACCTTGCTAAGGTAGAGGACTTATCCGCCACCTTGTAGAGTTCTTGGGCTATGACCTCATGAACTTCCACTTCTTCTCCAATCATGATGCTATGGATCATGATAGCCCGGTCTATGGTAACTTCGGACCGGTTGCTAGTGGGAATGATTGAGCGTTGTATGAACTCTAACCATCCTCTAGCCACGGGCTTGAGGTCATGCCTTCTTAATTGAACCGGCTTTCCTCTTGAATCTTGCTTCCATTGTGCGCCCTCTTCACATATGATTGTGAGGACTTGGTCCAACCTTTGATCAAAGTTGACCCTTCTTGTATAAGGATGCTCATCTCCTTGCATCATAGGCAAGTTGAACGCCACCCTTACACTCTCCGGACTAAAATCCAAGTATTTCCCCCGAACCATAGTGAGATAATTCTTTGGATTCGGGTTCACACTTTGGTCATGGTTCTTTGTGATCCATGCATTGGCATAGAACTCTTGAACCATCAAGATTCCGACTTGTTGAATGGGGTTGGTGAGTACTTCCCAACCTCTTCTTCGGATCTCATGGCGGATCTCCGGATATTCACCCTTTTTGAGTGAAAAGGGGACCTCGGGGATCACCTTCTTCAAGGCCACAACTTCATAGAAGTGGTCTTGATGCACCCTTGAGAGGAATCTATCCATCTCCCATGACTCGGAGGTGGAAGCTTTTGCCTTCCCTTTCCTCTTTCTAGAGGTTTCTCCGGCCTTGGATGCCATAATGGTTATGGAAAAATGAAAAAGCAACGCTTTTACCACACCAAACTTAAAATGTTTGCTCGTCCTCGAGCAAAAGAAGAAAGAAGAGAGTAGAAGAAGAAGAAATGAGGAAGAGGGAGAAGGTGGTGTGTTCGGCCAAGAAGGGAAAGAAGGGGTGTTTAGGTTGTGTGAAAATGAAGGGTTGAAGATGGGTATATATAGGAGAGAGGGGGAGTAATGGTTCGGCCATTATGGGTGGGTTTGGGAGGGAAAGTGGTTTGAATTTGAAGGGTGAGGTGAAGGGTTTTTGGGGAAGAGGTTTTGAGGTGATTGGTGAGTGGGGGAAGAAGAGAGAGAGTGGTGGTGGGTCCTGTGGGGTCCACAGATCCTGTGGTGTCAAGGAAAAGTCATCCCTGCACCAAGTGGCATCAACATTCACGTTTTGAGCCATTTCTGGCGTTAAACGCCGGGCTGGTGCCCATTCCTGGCGTTTAACGCCAGGTTGTTGCCCTTTACTGGCGTTTAACGCCAGTCTGGTGCCCCTTTCTGGCGTTAAACGCCCAACAGCTAGCATTACTGGCGTTTGAACGCCAGTTTCTTCTCCTCCAGGGTGTGCTATTTTTCTTCCTGTTTTTCATTCTGTTTTTGCTTTTTTCATTGTTTTTGTGACTTCTTATGATCATCAACCTACAAAAAAGATAAAATAACAAAAGAAAATAGTTAACTATAAAACATTGGGTTGCCTCCCAACAAGCGCTTCTTTAATGTCATTAGCTTGACAGAGGACTCCCATGGAGCCTCACAAATGATCAGAGCAATGTTGGAACCTCCCAACACCAAACTTTGAGTTTGAATGTGGGGGTTCAACACCAAACTTAGAGTTTGGTTGTGGCCTCCCAACACCAAACTTAGAGTTTGACTGTGGGGGCTCTGTTTGTTTCTGATTTGAGAGAAGCTCTTCATGCTTCCTCTCCATGATGATAGAGGGATGTCCTTGGGCCTTAAACACCAAGGATTTTTCATTCACTTGAATGATCAACTCTCCTCTATCAACATCAATCACAGCCTTTGCTGTGGCTAGGAAGGGTCTGCCAAGGATGATGGATTCATCCATGCACTTCCCAGTCTCTAGGACTATGAAGTCAGTAGGGATGTAATGGTCTTCAATCTTCACCAAAACATTCTCTACAAGTCCATGAGCTTGTTTTCTTGAATTGTCTGCCATCTCTAATGAGATTCTTGCAGCTTGCACCTCAAAGATCCCTAATTTCTCCATTACAGAGAGGGGCATGAGGTTTACACTTGACCCTAAGTCACACAAGGCCTTCTTGAAGGTCATGGTGCCTATGGTACAAGGTATAGAAAACTTCCCAGGATCCTGCCTCTTTTGAGGCAGTTTCTGCCTAGACAAGTCATCCAGTTCTTTGGTGAACAAAGGTGGTTCATCCTCCCAAGTCTCATTTCCAAATAACTTGTCATTTAGCTTCATGATTGCTCCAAGGTATTTAGCAACTTGCTCTTCAGTGACATACTCATCCTCTTCAGAGGAAGAATACTCATCAGAGCTCATGAATGGCAGAAGTAAGTCCAATGGAATCTCTATGGTCTCATTTTGAGCCTCAGATTCCCATTGTTCCTCATTGAGGAACTCAGAGGAGATTGGTGCACGCCCATTGGGGTCTTCCTCAGTGGCGTCCACCTCCTCTCTTTCCTCTCCATATTCGGCCATGGCTATGGCTTTGCACTCTCCTTTTGGATTTTCTTCAGTATTACTTGGGAGAGTACTAGGAGGGAGTTCAGTAATTTTCTTGCTCAGCTGTCCCACTTGTCCTTCCAAATTCCTAATGGAGGACCTTGTTTCATTCATGAAACTTTGAGTGGTTTCGATTAGATCAGAGACCATTGTTGCTAAGTCAGAGATATTCTGCTTAGAACTCTCTGTCTGTTGCTGAGAAGATGATGGAAAAGGCTTGTTGGTGCCAAGCCTGTTTCTTCCACCATTATTGTTATTGAAACCTTGTTGAGGTCTCTCTTGATTCTTCCATGAGAAATTTGGGTGATTTCTCCATGAAGAATTATAGGTGTTTCCATAGGGTTCTCCTAGGTAATTCACCTCTTCCATTGAAGGGTTCTCAGGATCATAAGCTTCTTCCTCAGATGAAGCTTCCTTAGTACTGCCAGGTGCGTTTTGCATTCCAGACAGACTTTGAGAAATCAAATTGACTTGTTGAGTCAATATCTTGTTCTGAGCCAAAATGGCATTCAGAGTGTCAATCTCAAGAACTCCTTTCTTCTGACTAGTCCCATTGTTCACAGGATTCCTTTCAGAAGTGTACACGAATTGGTTATTTGCAACCATTTTAATCAGCTCTTGAGCTTCTGCAGGCTTCTTCTTCAGATGAAGAGATCCTCCAGCAGAGCTATCCAAAGACATCTTGGATAGTTCAGAGAGACCATCATAGAAAATACCTATGATGCTCCATTCAGAAAGCATGTCTGAGGGACATCTTCTGATTAATTGTTTGTATCTTTCCCAAGC
The DNA here is from genome assembly GCF_014773155.1 of Arachis stenosperma. Taxonomy (NCBI): domain Eukaryota; kingdom Viridiplantae; phylum Streptophyta; class Magnoliopsida; order Fabales; family Fabaceae; genus Arachis; species Arachis stenosperma. Next base: position 725,014 of record NW_026651370.1, read on the forward strand.
TTCATAGAGGGATTCTCCATCCTTCTGTCCGAAGGTTTGGACTTCCACTCTAAGCTTACTCCATCTTTGAGGTGGAAAGAACTTTGCCAAGAAGGCATTGACTAGCTTTTCCAAGAGTCCAGGCTTTCTTTAGGTTGAGAATCCAACCATATTCTAGCTCTGTCTTTTACAGCAAAAGGGAATAGTATCAGTCTGTAGACCTCAGGGTTAACCCCATTAGTCTTGACTGTGTCACAGATTTGCAAGAATTCAGCTAAGAACTGATGAGGATCTTCCATTGGAAGTCCATGGAACTTGCAATTCTGTTGCATTAGAGAAACTAATTGAGGCTTAAGCTCAAAGTTGTTTGCTCCAATGGCAGGGATAGAGATGCTTCTCCCATAGAAATCAGGAGTAGGTGCAGTGAAGTCACCCAGCACCTTCCTTGCATTGTTGGCATTGTTGTTGTTTTCGGCTGCCATGTCTTCTTCTTCTTTGAAGAATTCGGTCAGGTCCTCTAAAGAGAGTTGTGTTTTAGCTTCTCTTAGCTTTCTCTTCAAGGTCCTTTCAGGTTCAGGATCAGCTTCAACAAGAATGCCTTTGTCTCTGCTCCTGCTCATATGAAAGAGAAGAAAACAAGAGAAATGTGGAATCCTCTATGTCACAGTATAGAGATTCCTTGAAGTGTCAGAGGAAAGAAAAATAGAAAGAAGAAGGAGAAGAATAATTCGAACTTTAATTAGATAAGGTTCGAATTGTGCATTAAGAAGGAGTGGTACTCCATAAATAGAAGGATGTGAGAAGGAGGGAAGAGAATTTTCGAAAATTCAATCAAAAGATTTTGAAAACATTTTGAAAAACACTTAATTGATTTTCGAAAATTGAAAGTGGAAAAGAAATCAAGTGATTTTTGAAAAAGATTTTTAAATTATAAATTAGAAAGATTTGATTGAAAACTATTTTGAAAAAGATGTGGTTAAGAAGATATGATTAGTTTTAAAGAGATGTGATTGAGAAGATATGATTTGAAAACAATTTTAAGAGATATGTTTTGAAAACAAGTTTAAAAGATTTGATTTTGAAAATTAATGACTTGCCTAACAAGAAAAGATATGATTCAAACATAAAACCTTCCTCAACAAAAAAAAAGGCAAAAAATGTTCAATCAAATCATTAACTGTTAGTAAGTATCTTTGAAAAAGGAAAGAAATTGATTTTGAAAACATTTGATTGAAAAGATATGATTTGAAAAAGATTTGATTTTGAAAAACTTTGAAAACTTGAAAAAATTTGATTTTGAAAACAAAATCTTCCCCCTAGCACCATCCTGGCGTTAAACGCCCAGAATGGTATACATTCTGGCGTTTAACGCCCAAATGCTACCTCTTTGGGCGTTAAACGCCCAACCAGGTACCCTGGCTGGCGTTTAAACGCCAGTCTGCCTTCTTCACTGGGCATTTTGAATGCTCAGCTTTTTCTGTATAATTCCTCTGCAGCATGTTCTGAATCTTCAATTCTTTGTATCATTGACTTGAAAAGACACAAATTAAAAATATTTTGGATTTTTAATAATCAAAATGCAATAAGAATCAAATAACAATGCATGCAAGACACCAAACTTAGCAGTTTGTACACTACTAACACTATATGAGACACATAAACACTCAAGCCAAAAGAATTCAAAGATCAGAGTAAGAAATCATCAAGAATTACTTGAAGACCCTTAAGACACATGAATGAATGCATGCTATTGACACCAACTTAAGATGAGACACTAGACTTAAGCAAGAAACATCAAATATTTTTGGATTTTATGATTTTTTTTTTTTTTTGTGTTTTTCGAAAATTAAGTGGAAAAAAAGATATCAAAATTCTTAATGAGAATTCCAGGAATCAGTGCAATGCTAGTCTAAGACTCCGGTCCAGGAATCAGACATGGCTTCACAGCCAGCCAAGCTTTCAAAGAAAGCTTCGGTCCAAAACACTAGACATGACCAAAGGTCAGCCAAGCCTTAGCAGATCACTGCTCCAAAAGCAAGATTGATAAAAATCAACAAGCTCTTGTGGTGATAAGTTGAAACCTCGGTCCAATCAGATTAGACATGGCATCTCAGCCAGCCAGATTTCAACAAATCATCATGAAACTCTAGGATTCATCTTCAAGAATTTCGAAAAAAAAATAAATACCTAATCTAAGCAACAAGATGAACCTTCAGTTGTCCAAACTGAACAATCCCAGGCATTGTTACCAAAAGCTTGCTCAAAACTTGAACAATCCCCGGCAACGGCGCCAAAAACTTGGTGCGCGAAATTGTGAACAATACTTTTCACAACTCTCATAATCCCTGGTCATGAACTCCAAAAGACTTGGTGGTTCAATTCCATGGCATTACACAACTTCGCACAACTAACCAGCAAGTGCACTGGGTCGTCCAAGTAATACCTTACGTGAGTAAGGGTCGATCCCACGGAGATTGTTAGCATTGAAGCAAGCTATGGTCATCTTGTAAATCTTAGTCAGGCAAACTCAAATGTATATGGTGATGAACGAAAATAACATAAAAGATAAAGATAGTGATACTTATGTATATCATTGGTGTAAGAGCTTCAGACAAGCGTATGAAGATGCCTTCCCTTCCGTCTCTCTGCTTTCCTACTGCCTTCATCCAATCCTTCTTACTCATTTCCATGGCAAGCTCGTGTAGGGTTTCACTGTTGTCAGCAGCTACCTCCCATCCTCTCAGTGAAAATACGTCCCTGATGCTCTGTCACAGCATAGGCTAATCATCTGTCGGTTCTCGTTCAGGCCGGAATAATATCCATTGATACTTTTGCGTCTGTCACTAACGCCCTAGCCTGCTAGGAGTTTGAAGCACGTCACAGTCATTCAATCATTGAATCCTACTCAGAATACCACAGACAAGGTTAGACCTTCCGGATTCTCTTGAATGCCGCCATCAGTTCTTGCCTATACCACGAAGACTCTGATCTCACGGAATGGCTGGCTCGTTTGTCAGGCGAGCACTCGGTTGTCAGGCGATCAACCATGCATCCTGTTATCAGGAATCCAAGAGATATTCACTCGGCCTCAGATGCTTGTAGAACAAGAATGGTTGTCAGTCACCTTGTTCATGGGTGAGAAGGATGATGGGCGTCAATCATCACCTTCATCAAGTTGAAGAACAAGTGATATCTTGGACAAAGAACAAGCGGAATTGAATAGAAGAACAATAGTAATTGCATTAATACTCGAGGTACAGCAGAGCTCCACACCTTAATCTATGGTGTGTAGAAACTCCACCGTTGAAAATACATAAGAACAAGGTCTAGGCATGGCCGAATGGCCAGCCTCCCAATGATCTAAGATAGCATAAAACGAAGATAGCTACCAAAGTCTCTTTAATACAATAGTAAAAGGTCCTACTTATAGATAACTAGTAGCCTAAGGTGTACAAAGATGAGTAAATGACATAAAAATCCACTTCCGGGCCCACTTGGTGTGTGCTTGGGCTGAGCAATGAAGCATTTTCGTGTAGAGACTCTTCTTGGAGTTAAACGCCAGCTTTAGTGCCAGTTTGGGCGTTTAACTCCCAATTAGGTGCCAGTTCCGGCGTTTAACGCTGGAATTTCTTGAGGTGACTTTGAACGCCGGTTTGGGCCATCAAATCTTGGGCAAAGTATGGACTATTATATATTGCTGGAAAGCCCAGGATGTCTACTTTCCAACGCCGTTGAGAGCGCGCCAATTGGGCTTCTGTAGCTCTAGAAAATCCACTTCGAGTGCAGGGAGGTCAGAATCCAACAGCATCTGCAGTCCTTTTGAGTCTCTGGATCAGATTTTTGCTCAGATCCCTCAATTTCAGCCAGAAAATACCTGAAATCACAGAAAAACACACAAACTCATAGTAAAGTCCAGAAAAGTGAATTTTAACTAAAAACTAATAAAAATATACTAAAAACTAACTAGATCATACTAAAAACATACTAAAAACAATGCCAAAAAGCGTACAAATTATCCGCTCATCAACGATGATGTGCGACCACCACCCCCTGATGCTGATGACAGGGAGGTTACTATCCCCTGGGGTGGTTGGGTACACGAGAGGCCACCTGCGCGACGCCGCTCTCGGGCTCGAGCTGTCCTTGGGACGCCTTCACCATCAGCCCTACAGCTGACCCATCATCTTCTACAGCCGCAGTTCCTTCATCATCTACAGACCCTCCAGCAGCACCTGAGCCTACCTATCTCCTGGTCCAGCGTCTTTTCCGGTTCTTAGAGCGAGAGCGACGCCATGTCAGACGCCGTTTGGATCGGATGGACCAGGCACTTATCTCTTTGGGCGCTGAGCTACCTCCGCTTCCCGATTCTCCGACCTCCGATGAGCAGGATCATCAGGAGGAGGACACGGAGGCACCGGTTCAGTAGGATGCCCCTGACACTACAGAGCCGCCACAGACTCAGGAGGAGCCGGTCCCACAGCCAGAGCCAGAGCCTATCGTTGTACCTCCCACTGATCCTCCGGTTTAGCATCGAGGACGATGCTTGATTTTAAGTGTGGGGAGGGCACCGGTAGCATTATTTGGGAACCGGTGAACTTTTCAACCTAGTTATCTTATTTTGCACATTTTGTATATTTTGATGCATTTCTAATTTGCTTTGGATACTTTTATTGCTTATTTCGGATTTTAGATATTTTGATGCTTTTGGATATTTTTAGATGTTTTGGATGATAGATTCCGTACTTTTAGTTGGATTCTTCTTTATACATTTTGTTTATCTTTATTTTTTTTTAGTTGTAGTTGTGATTAGAAATCATACTTTGAATTGCAAACACTTAGTCACCCTTTTTGCATAAGAAATTGGTTTTAAGTGAAAAAAAAGAGAAGGGTAAACTAAGAAAATCTCTGAATTTTCCAATCACAACAATGCTTAGTCAAACATTGAGATTTTTCAAGAAAAAAAAAGTTTAAATATAGAGCATTAACCCAATTGATTGAAAGAACATTTTTGGTGAGACTTGCTTGAATTTCATACTTTGTGAAGCATGTATTGAACTAAGAACACAAGCTTGTGAGACTTGAGCCTATTGATGTGGTTACATTTTATAACCACTTATTTTCCATTCTTGTGTGAAATTGCTCTCTTTTATGATTGTGATCCTTGATTTGCTTGATTCTATATGTCCAATTATTTCTTGTATTTATGCATTTGTGTGATTGAGGCCATCACTTCATTAGCCACTTACCCAAATAACCAACCTTTTATTCTCCATTGTTAGCCAATTTGAGCCTATGTTCAACCAACTTATTCTCAATTTAGCTCATTACAAGCCAAGGCGAAAAACCAATGAAAAGTCCTTGTTTGGATCTTTGATTAGCCTAGGCTAGTGAGAGTGTTTATTATTCAAGTTGGTGAGGTTTGGGAACATTGGATAGGAAAAAAGGGGTAGTACACTTTCATGTTTAGGAATTGGGTACATATTCATGTATTGATTAAACGTAAAAGACCTTATGCATTGATGTTCTTGTATGTAGTTTGAAAGAAGAAGAAAAGGAAAAAAGTATATAAAGAAAAAAAATGATGAATGTATGGAAAAGAAAAAAAAATGAAGAAAAAAATATGATGATGAAGAAAAAAAAAATATATATATATATATAATAAAGAGGGGGCAAAATGCCCCAAAGTGAAGTCAATAAAAAGGAATCAATGCATAGGTGTTATGAATCAAATAAGAATGCATGAGTATGTAAGAAAAAAAAAAGTGAAGAATGGGTAGTTAGAATAGTTTGAATTTGTATAGGTCATTATGTAGGTTAGGTGGGAAAGTCTATGCTAATCAAAGATTCAAATCCTAGCTTACTTAACCATAAATGATCCTACCTTGACCCTAACCCCATTACAACCTAAATGAAAGACCTCATGATGAATGTATGCATGCATTGAATAAGTGTTGATTGTTAGAAGAAAATCAAATTTTGGAAAACATGATTAGAAGAGAATTGAGTGAATTAACCCTTAAACACTTGAGTGAATAGAGCGGATACACATCCGGTGAGGGTTCAAAAGTTCAATCACATGTATTCACCCATATTATCTATATTCTTGAAAGTTTGAACTCTTTTTGATAATTCAATACAATTGTGGTTTGGACTTAATTCCTATTGCCTAGCTCTTGTGCTTACACATGATCTCTTGGGAATTGATTTGTTTGAACTAAGCATTTCCAATTGCTTTAGGTAGTTGCATTTAGATAGGATTCACATAGTTTAGTTGTATTCAAATAAATGTCATAACCCTTTAGTTCCTTCTTATTTTAGCATGAGGACATGCTAAGGCTTAAGTGTGGGGAGGTTGACAAACCCCAATTTGACGGTTTATTTTGTATTGAATTTAGAACATCTTGATAGCCTTTTGTCACATTTAGCCTAGGAATTAGCATGATTTTGTTATCTCTCCCGTATTCGTGCTTAAGTGTAAAAACATGCTTTTTAAGCCTTATTTTGATAAATTCTATTTCCTCTTTGATTCCATAAGATGCCTTGATGTGTTTGTTAGTAATCTCAGGATGAAATAGGCTAGGCATGGATCAAGGGAAGCAAGGAAGGAAGTATACAAGTGGAGAGAAGCACAAAAAGCCAAAGAATTGATCTCGGCCAAGCACGCGTACGCGCACAAGGCGCTCGCGCGCACATCGCAGAATTAGCCAGGGACGCGCACGCGTACCGTGCGCGCACGCGTCGTAGCCCGCACGTGATTCTTTTATTGCAACACGTGCCTGGCGATTTTGGAAGGTTTCAACAACCAACTTTGGCGCCAAAATGCATATAAGAGCCAAGGATTGAAGGGGATTAACACACATTCACATCCATAGACTAATTCTAGATCATTAGATAGATAGTTTTAGTTAGAGTTAGTTTCTAGAGAGAGAAGCTCTCACTTCTCTCTAGAATTAGGATTAGGATTAGGTTTAGTTCCTAGATTGAGATTTAGATTCATGTTCCTCTACTTCTACATCTTAATTCCTTGTTGTTACATTGATTCTTCTTCCATTCTTTCATTGCAATTTCCTTTATGTTGTTCTTGTATTTTGTTATAGATCTAGTATTGTTTCTTTTACTCTCTTTCAATTCAATAAAAGTAATTCATAATAAATGTGTTCCTTTTGCTTGTTGTTGTTAATTCCTTTCAATAATTGTTGTTAGATTTCATTCTTGTTGTTGATTTACTATGTTTTCCTTTTATGCCTTCCAAGTGTTTGATAAAATGCTTGGTTGGATTTTAGTGTAGATTTTGTTCCTCTTGGCCTAGGTAGAGTAATTAGTGACTCTTGAGTTATCTAATTCCCTTGTTGATTGATAATTAGAAGTTGCTAATTGATTTGAATGCCTCTAAAGCTAGTCTTTCCTTTAGGAGTTGATTAGGACTTGAGGAATCAAATTGATTCATCCACTTGACTTTCCTCCATGGTTAGAGGTTAACTAAGTGGGAGCAATACAAAATTCTCATCACAATTGAGAAGGATAACTAGGATAGGACTTCTAGTTCTCATATCTTGCCAAGAGCTTTGTTAGTTGTTAGTTTATTTCCTTTGCCATTTATAATTCTTGTCTATAATCTCAAAAACCCCAAAATAACTCACAACCAATAACAAGACACTTTATTGTAAATCCTAGGGAGAACAACCCGAGGTTTAAATACTTCGGTTTATAAATTTTAGGGGTTTGTTCTAGTGACAAACAACTTTTTGTATGAAAGGATTATTGATTGGTTTAGAAACTATACTTGCACCGAGAATTCATTTGTGAAATTCTATACCATCAAAAATCCAATCGTCACTAACCGACTAAATAATTAACTAACTAAAATAAATGGTTATCCATGGTGTTTGGAAGTGTTGGATGAGGGGTAGGAGGGGGGAAAAAGAAAGGAGGAGGAAAGAAATAGAAAGAGGAGAAGAAAAGAAATGTGGTGAAGGAAGGAAATCCACGCGTACGCGGGAATGCCGCGCGCGCGCGGATGGTTTATTTCGAGAGTGGCGCGTACGCGTCATGTGCGCATGCGCGCATGCGCGCAAGTGGGGTTGTGCCAAAGGCACAACGTTGGCGCGGCGTAGGCATAACTCTCTGAAAAATGTATGGAATGTGGAACTTCTCAATCCACGCATACGCACGCATGGCGCGCGCGTGTGGATGGTCGAAAATGCTAGATGCACGCGTACGCGTGAAGTGCGCGTACGCGTGGATGGTGCTCTGTTTTTCAAAAGTTTTTTGCTATGTTTTTGCACTAATCCAAGCATTCTAAACCTCCAAGCATCTACCAAAATACCATAAAACCTTATTTGACATGATAAAATATTAATTAAACTCAACCAACTAATCTAAACATGAAATTAAACTAGTTCTACCAATATGTACAAAAAAGAAAATGAAAGGATTTTACCATGGTGGGTTGTCTCCCACCTAGCACTTTTATTTATTGTCCTTAAGTTGGACTTACGGGGGGCTTCTCTCAAGGTGGCTTGTGCTTGTACTCATCTTGGAACTTCCACCAATGCTTGGACTTCTAATAAACTCCATCATTCAAGATTAATATCTCCAAGCTTTGATGGAGTTCTTCACAAACCATGGGCTCCCAATGTTGATCCTCATGTGTTCCCGGATCCCATATTTTGTCTTCACACCCATCTCCAAGTTGATTATCATTAATCCATGTGGGTGGTGAGCAAGGTGAATTCTCATCAAAGTGACCAAACATCCTTCTAGGCCCATGTATTCTAGTTATACACCAACCTTTACAATTAAGCTTTGAGCATGCAACCATAATGAACCTAGAATGATATTTCAAACCACTAACCATCTCCTTTTTACTCTTAAAGCCACAAATATGTCTTAGTTGACCATCCGTCTTAAGCAAACCATATTCAAGGTGTAACAACACTGATTTTTGAGTACGCGAGACATTTTCTAAAGGCACAGATTTCTCCGGAAGACCAGTGAAGGGAGCACCTCTTCTATATCAACAAGTATCTCGATCCTCATTGTCATTATGTCATCCTTAAGCTAGAACCTCCTCTGAGGCAAGCTCGATCGCGAAGAACCTAGTTTTTGAACCGTATCGGTTGGTAGTTTTGATTCTGACTTTCGTAAATAGTCTCTGTTTGACGAACCGGACTCAGTTCATGAGAGGAGAGAGATAATAGTATAATATTATCATTATATTAGTATTAGAAGTTGCTTGAAAGATATTATAAGGTTACCTGGTCTGTTTTAGTTAAAAACAGGAAATCGGTTTAACCAGGTTTACGGTTTACTGGTGCAGCTTAGCACGAGTACTCTCTGATGACTTTAGCAATGCTAAGGCCTCATCATACATGTTTTATTCTCATAATAAATATGTTACTAGTGTCATTTATGCTAGTAGCTCAGAAAATAATTTTTAGAGAGATATTTTTACGAGTGTTCTGATACACCTAGTTTTAGTAGTTGTACACCAGAGATATTTTAATATTATTTTAATCCACCACCAAGCCAACCAATCACAGCTCACCCTACACCCCCAAAACCCCCAAGGTTGCCTCATTTGCTCATTGTGGCCAAAAATCACCAAGAGAAAAAGGAGAGAAAGTTCTTGGTTCATAAATCTTCAAAGCTTGATTTCTTCTGAACTAAAACTCAAATCAAAACTCCGATTTCACCAAAATGATCCTCTCTTCTTTCTCTACATAACCATATAAATATCAAGGCTGGAAATAAGGTGGGATGTCTGTCTCCCTCCCTCTTCAATTCGGTTTTCAAGGAAAACCATGTAAACATGTGTTTTCTTGATGTTTTTCCTTAGGAATCATGTTTAACTTGACTTGAGGGCCAAGAAACGTGAATTTCCAGCAAGTCTAAGGTGAGATATCTCTTCCTAACGTGCTGAGGGAGATTTGGTCAGTTGAGAGTTTGTGGATTTAAAGTTGTTCTTGATGTGATTTAGGAGGAAAAAGTGCTTAAGGACCACCTGAAAGAGTAACCGGATTTGAAGCAGCAAATCAAGGTAGGGTGTCACGAAATTAATCTTGATTATTTGTGTTTGATTTGTGTGAATGTTGTATAAATTGGCTGTGCTAAAAATTGGTTGCATATATGATTGATTCTTGGTGAAAATTTGGTGAAATTTTGATGAAATTTGATGAAATTCAAGCTTTATGTTCATGTTCTTGGAGCAGCTGGAAAAACGAAACCCTAGGCTTAAATTGAGGTTCAATTTGTGATGAAATCATGTAGAAAAGATGGGGTTTTAGTGGCTGCTAATTTATTATGAATTATAGTAAAAATAGGTTACTGAAAAACGGGTAAAAACAGAGAAAGAATCTGAAGAATTTATGAAGAACATGAAGAACACTTTGAGTGTGATGAAGAACAATGAAGAACAGGCCTTAGATCTTAAAAAGGGCAAGGAAGTAAAATTTTTGGTGTTTTAGGGGTTGTCTAGTAATTTCTAAAAGTTAGGGTGGTAAAAGTAGAAATATTAAAAGTTACGGGTGGTAAAAAGTGAATTTTAAAGGTTAAAGGTAAAGATAAGGTAATTTTCGAAAATTTAATGATAAAATAATAAATAATAATAAAATATTAAATAATAATATTTAATTAAAAATAATATTTTAATAAAAAAATAATAAAATAATGCAGAAAAGGCAGTTTTCTGTAAAAGCTTTAGAAAGACAACTTTAAGCGCATAATCTCATAATTACCTTCATAAAACACTTAGGGAGCGGTAAGAACATATTAGTGAGGCAAAGATAAAAGAAAGATAAAAAGTTAAAGGAAAGATAAAAACCAAAGAAAAAGTCTGTAAAGTTTTAACGACAGAAAACAGACAGAGATTAGTGAACGAACTAGGGCAACTTAGATAGTACTTGAGTTGCGACTAGGGTTAGGTATTATATGAAAAGTTAAATTGTTTCAGTATAGACTTAATGAACCTATACTTGGGACAGGCTAACTATTCATACCGAAATTTACATAAGCTTTAAATACATATATTAAGCAGAGAAACCAGAGAAGAGTAAAGAAACACAGAGAACAGAGTAACCAGAGCAGAATAGAGGGATACAGAGAAAAGAGTAATCTGAGCAAAGTAAAAAGACATAGATAAGAGAGTAATGTGACAAAGAGAAATGGTTTGAGTTAAGATGTTGTAAAAGTAAAAGCTGTAGAGTTCGTATAGCACGATTGAACAGAGAAAGAAAGAGGTACAGCATAAGAATGTGAAAGTGATGATGAATAACGAGATTAATAATGAATGATGGTAATGATAATGATTATGTGATGATCTGCTGCATGAAGGCAGTCAGATAGATGGTGGTACGACCACTGAGAACGCTTTCCTGGGATACCTTGCTATAATGCTTTGCTGTAAGACAGAGGTTGCTTACAGAGGTATCAAGATGAATGTGCTCCTGTAAGATAGAGATTGCTTACAGTGAGTGTGTTGTTGCTCCTGTAAGACAGAGGTTTGATGACAAGTCATCATATACCCATTTTTCAAGCTAATTTCACTTGTTTTGTTAGCATTTATGCACTTTCTTGCATCCTAAGTTAGTGATTTGGAGTGAAAATGCACAACTTCTCTAAATCAAGCAACCACCATGAAATTAATGATAAATCATGAGGTTTAAGCTAATTTTAATTGCATTTTAATTGATTTATAAGCCTCTTGAATTTAGTGATGCTTTGAGTGGTTGTTTGGTTTATTTTAGGTGAAGAAAAGAAAAGAAAATGGAAAGCGTGGCATAAGAAGTGTAGCCAAAGAAAGAAAAGCGTGGCCAAATCAAGAGGAGGCGTGCCGCATTATAATGGGGAAGCAACCTTGCCCTCCACAAGGGCAGAATGCCCTCTAGGAGGGCAGCATCAAGTAACCAAACCAAGACAAGGCAACCTTGCCCTGCCCACTCCAAGGGCAGAGCACAAAATGGTGCCTTGGAGCCAAGAGAAGCAAACTCTGCCCTGCCCTTGTGGAGAGCAGGATCGGGCTCCATGAGGAAGAAATTCAAGGGAAAATGACACCCATGCAAGCCACAAGTTTCGAACAAGGGACCATGAAGAAGCCAAGCTCTAACACCCACTAGCGTGCCAAAGAATCAAAAGAAAAAGTAGCGTGTTTGCAAGCCACCAGATTCGAACACGGGCCTTGAGATTGGGAACCTTGCCCTGCCCTTGGCGCGGGCAGGGCAACATTTGAAATTGGCGCATCACACGCAAGACCTTGGCGCACCAACTTTGCTTCCTGGCGCACCAAACCATTCCTGCCCTGCCCTTGGCGCGGGCAGGGAGCATCCACGCGTCAACGTGCTTCGCGCGCACGCGCGCTCCTCAAATCTGGCCGTCCCACGCATCAACGTGCAGCACGCGCACGCGCGCCTCTCAATCCTGGCAGCAGCAAGCGCACGCACGCATCACGTTCTGGCGCAGCAGCTTTCCCGCCCTGCCCTTAGCGCGGGCAGGGCAGCCTCTGGCGCACCAAGGGCGCACCAAACTTGCACCAACACGCATCATGGCCGCACCAATTGCTAGCCCAAGCATCAATTTTCTGCCCTGCCCTCCACAAGGGCAGGGCAGCCTCCTGGGAGTGGATTTTGGGCCAAAAATTCAAATTAAAATTTAATTTGAATTCATTTCTTCACCAATCCAAAAGCCCATCCAAATCCCAAAATCCAAGAATAGAAAGTGTATAAATAGTAGTTAGTTTGATGTAATTAAAAAAAAACTTTTAGCTACCTTTATGCACCTTTGGTGAATTTTCACTTTTACCTTCACTTTTGAATTTTTATTTCTAGCTTTCTGTTGAGATTCCTGAGAATTGGGGAGGGAATTGATCTCTCTTCTCCCTCGTTCTTGCCTGAGGAATTTTACTCTTCTGTTTCTGAGATTTGGGTGTGAGAAATTGAGGAAATTCTGTCTCAATTCCCATGCAAATTCTCTTTAATTCACTTTCTGCATAATTGAATCTGTTTTCAAGTTCCTTTACTGCTTCTTCTTCAAATTTTCTTGTCAATTGCTTTGTTCATTTGGATCTAGGAAGGCAAATAGAGATCTAGGCTCTGCTACCTAGTTTCTTGAGACCTGAGACCCAATTTGGCTCTTGGGTTCTTCTATGAACCTTGCTGCATTTTATTTTCCTTCTGTTTGAATATTAATTGCTTCTGATTTAATTTCTACTCAGTCAATTGCTGCAATTTACTACTTCTTTGTTTAGATTCTGCAATCCCATTCCTTAATTCCCTTTTATCTTCTAGCAATTTATCTTTCTTGCCATTTAAGTTACTGCAATTTAAGTTTCTTGCACTTTAAGTTTCAGTCATTTACTTTCTTGCTCTTTAAGTTTCTGCACTTTTACTCTTCTGTTCTTTATTTTACTGCACTTCTCCCTTCCCCCTTTACATTTACTGTCATTTAATTTCTGTTAAACACAAATCACTCAACCAAAACTTGATTCGCTTGACTAAATCGCCCACTAAACTAAAATTGCTCAATCCTTCAATCCCTGTGGGATCGACCTCACTCTTGTGAGTTATTATTACTTGATGCGACCCGGTACACTTGCCGGTGAGTTTTGTGTTGGATCGCTTTCCACACATCAAGTTTTTGGCGCCGTTGCCGGGGATTGAAATAGATTGACAATGATTAAGTGAAGTGGAGGTCTAGATTAAGCACTCTTTCTTTTCTGTTATTCTAACTCCTACTAATACACTAACTGTTTGAATTTTTGCTTAAACTAACCAAAACTTCATTCTAGCAATAGATTGAAGTTTTGTTAACTCTCTGGGTTTGTGTGTTTGTTGCTGTGTGTTTGTATGTCAGGTATAGGGAGATCCTCTCCTATCATTTCTGAAATTGATCCAAGGACTCTTCGGAGAATAAGAAGAGCAGAAAGAGGGAAGAATATTGTTGGAGAAGAAGAAGAATCTGAGGAGGAATTCCAAGATATGGAAGGAGATACCAGTCAGCCAGGAGGAGGAGCCAACAATGACCAACAGAGAAGATTCTTGGCTTCATACACATTTGCTAATGCCAAACATTGTGGGAGTAGCATTCTTCCTCCCAATGTCAATGCCAACAACTTTGAACTCAAGCCACAACTCATAACTCTGGTGCAAAACAATTGTTCTTTCGGAGGAGGACCTTTGGAGGATCCAAACCAACATTTGTCCACCTTTTTGAGAATCTGTGATACAGTGAAGACAAATGGTGTACCTCCTGATAGCTATAAGTTGCTTCTCTTCCCATTCTCTCTTAGAGATAAAGCAACTCAATGGCTAGAGACCTTTCCAAAAGAAAGCATCAACACTTGGGATGACTTGGTGAGCAAGTTCCTTGCCAAATTCTATCCACCTCAAAGAGTCCTAAGGTTGAAGACAGAGGTTCAAACCTTCACTCAATTGGAGGCCGAGAGCTTATATGAAGCATGGGAGAGATACAAGGCTCTATTGAGGAAGTGTCCACCAGAGATGTTCACTGAGTGGGACAAGCTACAAAACTTCTATGAAGGCCTCACTCTTAAAGCTCAAGAGGCTCTTGATCACTCTGCCGGAGGCTCTCTACAACTCATGAAAACCACAGAGGAAGCTCGAAACCTCATTGATATGGTGGCCAACAACCAATATTTCTTTGCTCATCAAAGACAACGCCAACCATCACAAAGAAGATGAGTCATGGAGTTGGAAGGAGTTGATTCAATCTTAGCTCAAAACAAGATGATGCAGCAACAGATTCAACAACAATTTGAGCAAATGGCTAAGAGAATTGATGGCTTGCAAGTGGCAGCAGTGAGCACCACAAGCCAACCTCCAAACACTTGGGTACAAAGTGAAGAAACTCAAGAGGAGCAACAACAAGAGCAGGTTCAATACTTGCACAACCAGAATCAGGGAACAAATGAAGTTTATGGAGAGACTTACAATCCATCTTGGAAGAATCATCCCAACCTCAGATGGGGAGACAACCATAATCAAAACCAACAACCATGGCAAAGAAACACAGGCCAAAACAATTGGAAAAACACAAACCACAACCCCCAGCCAACCACTAACCAAAATTCATACAGAAAACCACAAAACAACTACCCAAATTCTAACCAATACCCACCCAATAACCACCCAACTAACCAAAACACCTATCCTCACCCATCAACACCCCAAAATCAACCCACCTCACAAGACTCACAGAGAATCACCCATCTAGAACAGCTCATGGAAAAACTGATGAAAAACCAAGAACTGACCACCAAGAATCAAGAAGCCTCCATGAAGAATCTAGAGAGGCAGATTGGACAAATCTCTAAGAAGATCTCTGTTGAGAAGCCATCAAGTTCACTACCTAGTGACACCATTCCCAACCCAAAGGAAGAATGCAAGGTGGTGCAACTAAGAAGTGGAAGGGTGTTAACAGATGGCAACCAAGGAGCAACCAAAGAGCTCATGGAAGATATCACTGAGCCAACAAAGAAGGATGAAGCCATTAACAAGGATAAGATAAGCAAGAATGCTCCAGAAAAACTCACAGAAGAAGATAACAAGCCACAGAATTTGAAGAAAGGAAAGAAGATCATGGAGGAACCAATTCCAGAACAGCATCAAGTGGTGAAGAGCTCAACACCACCACTACCTTACCCGCAAAGATTTCACAAGGAAAGAAAGGATCAGCACTTCCACAAATTTCTTGAGACTTTCAAGAAGTTGGAAATCAACATACCTTTGGCAGAGGCTTTGGAGCAAATGCCCCTGTATGCTAAGTTTCTAAAAGAGCTCATCAACAAGAAAAGAAGTTGGAATGAGAAGGAAACCGTGATGCTTAGCGAAGAGTGTAGTGCACTCATCAAAAAGGGACTTCCTCCCAAGCTTGAAGATCCTGGAGGATTCTTCCTACCATGCACTATTGGGAACCTGTTTATCAACAAGGGGATGTGCGATCTAGGAGCAAGCATAAATCTAATCCCATACTCTCTAGTGAAAACGCTTGGCATAGAGGAAGTAAAACCAACAGAGATGTCTTTGGAATTGGTGGATCAATCAATAGTCTATCCTAAGGGGCTAATTGAGAACCTTTTAGTTAAGGTTGGCAAGTTCATCTATCCGGCAGACTTTGTAATCCTAGGTTCTTCAGAAAATGGAAATGACTCCATAATACTTGGTCGACCATTTTTAGCCACTGCTAGAGCCATTGTGGACATTGAGCAAGGAGAGTTAACTCTGAGGATGCATGAGGAGAGCATCATCCTGAAAGTCTTTCCAGAAGAACAAAAAGATGAAGAAACAGGCAAAATGAGTGATGATCCCCTTCCAAAGCAATCAACTGAAGAGGAATTGGAACAGAAAAACAAACAGATGCAAGAAGAAAAGGGGATTCACAATGAAGCAGGGGTGATCAGCAGAAAGGAAGGCATCACAACTCAAGTAACTGCCAAGAAGGGAAGATCAACAGGCAAGAAAAAGGTGAAGAATAAGAAAAAGGATCACAAAGGGTGGAAGAACAAGAAAATCCCAACTGAAGGATTTTCTAAGGGTGATAAGGTGCAATTAATATACCAACAGCAGGGAGCAGAAGATTATTACACTGTCAACCAAATTCTTTCTTTTGAGCATGTGGAGATTGAACATCAAGGCACTCAGAGAAAGCTGACAGTGAGGGGTGACAAGTTGAGACACCACCAATATCAACCACCCTAAAGGGAGATCAATGTCAAGCTAATGACAATAAAAGAGCGCTTCATGGGAGGCAACCCATGATTTAAAATTTCTGCCTTCTCTTTAATAAGCTATGATTTCCTGAGTATGATTCTGAACCTTCATATTTGATAAATGCATATTTTATAGCATAAGTCAGAGTTCTAAGTTTGGTGTCCTTTAAGGTACACTAAATTTTAGCTTTTCAAAAGAAAGGGAGCCATACTTTGTAGAACATATGCATAATTCATTTGAATAAAGCATATGACCAAACACTAAGTTTGGTGTCTGCAAGTGCAACAAAATTCAGAATATCATTTACCATTTATGGAATTAAAAGCATACAAACAGGATCATACGACACAATTATTTTTTTAAAAGAAAATGTCAATTGTGAAAAATGGTTGATAGTTGTTCGGCCATCCCCTTAATAAAAGAATAAGTTTGGTGTTCACCAACTTTCAACATCTTCAATTAAGGGACACAATTGACCATAAAAATATTTTTTTTCTTAATAATACACTAAACAAAACAATTCTTTCTCTTTAATACAAATTAATTGCCAACAACCTTATTAATGATCTAAGACTAGCTGCTTTGATTCATGCAGGAGAAAAAAAGATTAAGACAAGCTCAAGGAGGGGCCACGGCTAGGAGGAGCTATGTAAGGGAGGTCACATGTGCCTAGGAGAACGTGCTCATGGGGAACAAAATCTGCATGCATGCAACATTGGACACCGAAGTGCATGCAACCAATGGGAGGAGAATCCTCGTCAAGCCTCAACCATGCATGCAAGCCGTCCATCTCATGCATTCCTTGAAAGAGCAAACCAATCTCAGCCCTTCATGAACACTCACGGTCCCTTCTTCATTCATTCATTGTGGTTTTGTTGAAAAGCTTGGAAACATGGCCTATAAATAGCCGTTGCACCAACACGGCCTACACTTGGCTTTAAACCACTTTCATGTGAAATCAACATATTTCTTCCTTACCCCACACATCAAAACGGAACCAAAGTTCACCCCAAACACAACACATATTTCTTCTACTCTTATTTCCTCTTTCTTTTCACTTCAACCTTCAATGGCCTCCTCAAGCTCAAAAAGAAGGTCCGGAAAAGAACCTATGGTAGCCGAACCTATGGCAACCGAACCCCCATCATTTGATGCAAGAAGGTTTAGATCCCAATTCCATGAAGGGAGATATTATAGGTTCATGGAGGGGAAGAATGTCATCTATGAGAAAGGCCTTGATTTGAGGGAAGGAGAGTACCCCATCATGAAGCAAATTACAAGAGAAAGAAGATGGGAACTCTTGTGTTCTCCTCTGACTGACATCAGTGCAGTAATGATTAGGGAGTTCTATGCAAATGCTGCCAAAGAAAACAAAAATAGTGCTCCCTACACAAGCTATGTCAGAGGGGTTGAAGTGAGTTTTAGCCCTGCTGCTATCACAAGAGCTCTCAAATTGAGAACCATCACATATCTAGAGCTTAGCTATGAGGCTAGATTGCAACGGGAAAACAATCCTGATGAGATCCTGCAAGGAATATGCATGGAAAATACAGATTGGGAAAGAGATTCAAAGGGGGTTCCCAGTCACATAAGAAGAATCAATCTTACTCCTGTGGCTAAAGGATGGTTTGAAATAGTGAGGAGATCTATTCTTCCTACTGGAAATGCCTCTTGGGTCACAATCAAACGAGCTCTCATGACACACTGCATCTTGCATGGGGGTGAGATCAATGTTGCACAACTCATAGCCGACAGCATTCAAGAAATGGCAGATAGCACAAGCAAGTCAAAAAGCCTTGGACATCCAAGCACCATCCAAAGGCTATGTAACAGAGCTAATGTCATTTTTGAAGATGAGGACACAACAAAAGTGAAGGTAGGAAAATGGATTACCAAGAAGAGCATGGAAGGAATTAATGAAGAAGAAGATCAAGAAGGGGTAGTAGCTCCTAGACAAAGGAGATCACAAAGAGAGGAAGGACGAAATCAGGCTTATGAAGCCATAGATATGAGCCAATTGCAAAGATCAATTGAAGAGTTAACTCAGCAACTCATGCAGGCTCAACAAGGTCAGAATCAACTCATGCAGATCCAACAAGGCCGAAATCAAGAAGGCCAAGTGCAATATCTAGAGCCACAAGGCCAAAATCAGGAGGGCCAAGAGAAATATCTAGAGCCCCATCCTGAATTCATGGAGCAATTCTTGAAAGAAAAAGAAGAACGAGAAGCGTGGCAGCATCAAATGGAGGAGAAGCAAGAGAAATGGCAACAACAAATGATGACTCAGCAGCAAGAATTCCAAGCACAAATCCTTGAAGGACAAAAAGAGCAATACAAAGAATTCAAGGAATCATATGATAAGCTGTATTTCAGTCAAGCTAAAGCATCGGAATATAGTCACAACCTGTACCAATGGAAGAATGTTCATCATACCATAGGTGAAGTTAGACACGTACAAAGAATGGAGTATGATGAAAACATGCAAGCAAGGTTGGAGTACTTGACTCACAATTTGCCAACACTCAATCCTGAGATCAAGCCATTTGAGCAATGCCCTGAATTCTTAGCCAAACAACAAGCAAAATCTCGTCAATACACTGAGTCAACCTTTAACACATTGGAAACTTACGGGCTCAAAGGACTCATAGATTCTGTTTGGGCTAGAAGATGTCCTGGAGAAGAGATCCAAGATTACTCCAAAACAGGGAAGAGAAAGAAGAAGAAGGGAGAATCAAGCAGCAGCCATGACCATTAGAAGGTGGCAAAGTTCTTTCATACTTCCTCTTTCATGTCTTTAATAAGGAGATGCATGTCTGAAATATGATATGCCTCCACCATTTATTTTCTTTGCTTTATGCATTTTCTGTTCTTCGCTCTTCATTTTAGTTAGTCAATAATTAGCTAGAAAGATGATGAGTCTGCATAATGCTTGTATCCATCACTTAGCTTTAAATATTGCTTTGTTTCCCATATGCTTAAATAAAAGAGTTTGGTTTGAATTGAAAAGAGAAAAATCCAACGTTGCATGAGTATGAATGGAAGTTGGTGGTGGCACATGTGTTTGATTAAATGTATAACTCATGAAATAAATGTTGCATGATATCATTCTCATTCAATTATAAGTTAGCTTGCTGTTACATAGACCTTTATCAATAATGAAGCACCCTTGGTAACAAAAACAGAAAGAAAAGGAAGAAAGAAAAAGCCAAAATGGCAAGAAAAACAAAGAATAAAGGTTGGACACCAATGGTTTGGACCCTAGGACAAATGCCTGTGGTGTTCTTGTACTGAGATCTGCTTGGATGAGTAAATTCTAAGGGGTATTTTGAAACCCGGTCACTTAGATCAACTGATTTGGGATGGCCAATTGAAAATCCACAATAAAGAGCAACTTAGATACAAAGCACTTAGTGATCCAAAGAGATGCTGGGCATCAATGATCCTAGGAAGAATTAGTGAGCTAAGTGTCTGTGGTGGAAAGATGTTGAGCAAAATAAAAGAAAATGAATCCAAAGGCTAAGCTGCAACATTTAACACCAAACCTCTTAAAGAATAAAAAGCTTGTTAAAGCATTGTAAACCAAGAAAAGTTACCAAGGGAGTGATCAAAAGGAGAGTCTTATAACAGCAAGTTTAGCAAACCTTGGATGCAAAATGTGTATTATGCAGCAGCAACAATAAGTGAGTATCATTGTCTGCATAAATGTCCCATAAATTGAAGTTCTGCTATCTGCATAATAAGGATTTGTATTCTCTTCTTATTCATATCATTTACTCTTAGTTTTGATGCTTGCTTGGGGACAAGCAAGGTTTAAGTTTGGTGTTGTGATGACAAGTCATCATATACCCATTTTTCAAGCTAATTTCACTTGTTTTGTTAGCATTTATGCACTTTCTTGCATCCTAAGTTAGTGATTTGGAGTGAAAATGCACAACTTCTCTAAATCAAGCAACCACCATGAAATTAATGATAAATCATGAGGTTTAAGCTAATTTTAATTGCATTTTAATTGATTTATAAGCCTCTTGAATTTAGTGATGCTTTGAGTGGTTGTTTGGTTTATTTTAGGTGAAGAAAAGAAAAGAAAATGGAAAGCGTGGCATAAGAAGTGTAGCCAAAGAAAGAAAAGCGTGGCCGAATCAAGAGGAGGCGTGCCGCATTATAATGGGGAAGCAACCTTGCCCTCCACAAGGGCAGAATGCCCTCTAGGAGGGCAGCATCAAGTAACCAAACCAAGACAAGGCAACCTTGCCCTGCCCACTCCAAGGGCAGAGCACAAATGGTGCCTTGGAGCCAAGAGAAGCAAACTCTGCCCTGCCCTTGTGGAGAGCAGGATCGGGCTCCATGAGGAAAGAAATTCAAGGGAAAATGACACCCATGCAAGCCACAAGTTTCGAACAAGGGACCATGAAGAAGCCAAGCTCTAACACCCACTAGCGTGCCAAAGAATCAAAAGAAAAAGTAGCGTGTTTGCAAGCCACCAGATTCGAACACGGGCCATGAGATTGGGAACCTTGCCCTGCCCTTGGCGCGGGCAGGGCAGCATTTGAAATTGGCGCATCACACGCAAGACCTTGGCGCACCAACTTTGCTTCCTGGCGCACCAAACCATTCCTGCCCTGCCCTTGGCGCGGGCAGGGAGCATCCACGCGTCAACGTGCTTCGCGCGCACGCGCGCTCCTCAAATCTGGCCGTCCCACGCATCAACGTGCAGCACGCGCACGCGCGCCTCTCAATCCTGGCAGCAGCAAGCGCACGCACGCATTACGTTCTGGCGCAGCAGCTTTCCCGCCCTGCCCTTGGCGCGGGCAGGGCAGCCTCTGGCGCACCAAGGGCGCACCAAACTTGCACCAACACGCATCATGGCCGCACCAATTGCTAGCCCAAGCATCAATTTTCTGCCCTGCCCTCCACAAGGGCAGGGCAGCCTTCTGGGAGTGGATTTTGGGCCAAAATTCAAATTAAAATTTAATTTGAATTCATTTCTTCACCAATCCAAAAGCCCATCCAAATCCCAAAATCCAAGAATAGAAAGTGTATAAATAGTAGTTAGTTTGATGTAATTAAAAAAAAAAACTTTTAGCTACCTTTATGCACCTTTGGTGAATTTTCACTTTTACCTTCACTTTTGAATTTTTATTTCTAGCTTTCTGTTGAGATTCCTGAGAATTGGGGAGGGAATTGATCTCTCTTCTCCCTCGTTCTTGCCTGAGGAATTTTACTCTTCTGTTTCTGAGATTTGGGTGTGAGAAATTGAGGAAATTCTGTCTCAATTCCCATGCAAATTCTCTTTAATTCACTTTCTGCATAATTGAATCTGTTTTCAAGTTCCTTTACTGCTTCTTCTTCAAATTTTCTTGTCAATTGCTTTGTTCATTTGGATCTAGGAAGGCAAATAGAGATCTAGGCTCTGCTACCTAGTCTCTTGAGACCTGAGACCCAATTTGGCTCTTGGGTTCTTCTATGAACCTTGCTGCATTTTATTTTCCTTCTGTTTGAATATTAATTGCTTCTGATTTAATTTCTACTCAGTCAATTGCTGCAATTTACTACTTCTTTGTTTAGATTCTGCAATCCCATTCCTTAATTCCCTTTTATCTTCTAGCAATTTATCTTTCTTGCCATTTAAGTTACTGCAATTTAAGTTTCTTGCACTTTAAGTTTCAGTCATTTACTTTCTTGCTCTTTAAGTTTCTGCACTTTTACTCTTCTGTTCTTTATTTTACTGCACTTCTCCCTTCCCCCTTTACATTTACTGTCATTTAATTTCTGTTAAACACAAATCACTCAACCAAAACTTGATTCGCTTGACTAAATCGCCCACTAAACTAAAATTGCTCAATCCTTCAATCCCTGTGGGATCGACCTCACTCTTGTGAGTTATTATTACTTGATGCGACCCGGTACACTTGCCGGTGAGTTTTGTGTTGGATCGCTTTCCACACATCAAGGTTGCTTACAGTGAGTGTGTTGTTGCTCCTGTAAGACAGAGGTTGCTTACAGTGAGTCTGTTGGGCATATATCGGCTAATAAGTGCCACCCTGCAAGACAAAGGTTGCTTGCAGTGGATACCCTGCAAGACAAAGGTTGCTTGCAATGGGTATTGCCAACAGGAAAGCCTTATCCAGACAGAGGTTGCTGGGTAACGTCGGGAGCGGGTATGTAACCGACAAATGAGCTCATTACCTACACTAGGGCTAGACATGCATCATACTTGGTTGCGCATTTACTCTGTTATGGTTGTTGTTTGAATGCATGCTTTCTTTGTTTGTATTCTATTCACTGTGTCTGTGTTTTATTTTCTTGTATTCTCTTGTTTGTGTTTTACTTTCTATTTTCTCTGTTTTCTCTAGTTATCTGCTTTTTCTGTCCACTGCTTCTCGATATTCTGCTATTTATCTGCTAAACAACACGGAATTAATGAACTTAACTAATAACCCCGACCCTACTAAGAACTCCCCAGTTCTTACCCCTTCTCTCTCCCTTCCCCCTTCAGATGGAAGTAAGAGTACCTTACCGTAGTTCGCTGATGACCGTTCGCAAGAAGAGGATTCTGCTCTAGATAGTTTTCTGAGTCTAGGGTGAATATTGTTCTCTATTTATATGTATATACTGTGAAACCAGCCAACGTCTACACCCCGTTCGTATGCGCCATTTAACCTAAATCCTATGTACGAGATTCCTATTGTGTGGCTACTTCATGAGGTACCAGAGAGGCGTCCTGTGGAAAAGTCTGATCGTGCCGAGGAGTAGTAGATGATGTTCTATCTTCTGATGACATTCCACCTGACTTGAGTTTTGAAGACCTAGAACGTACTTTTCCTCGCTCTAGTAGTTTAGAGGGACTAGGAGAGTATAGAGTTTGGGCTAGCCTGGGTGCCAGCTTAGAGACCTCTTGAACAGGTTAGGACCTGGGATGTTATATGTATGTATATGTATATAGTTATTATTTAGCTATATCTAGGGGTGTTCTAACTAAAAGTCTATTCTTAAATAAAGGCTGGATCACTGAATGTTGTTAACTGCTTGTGATGTATTTATGTGTGGTTGTTTATAACTGTTTTATCTGTTATCAGTTGTGAATTGATTATGTATGATTCCGTCAATTAACCCAAATGTTTTCAAACGTTTCAAAAAAAATATACCTTGCAATTTAACTACGCTTTTAACAACGAATCAGGCTCATATGATAAATAATAGATAATAATTAGGAGGACAAATTGGTAGCACTCAGTTTCCGGTATGATCTAGACATATTGAAAATTGGGTCGTTACACAAGGGGAATAATAAAGCTTGAGCATAAGGAATTTACCCACTTGAATGAGAGAATGGATGGTGGTGGCTTGGGGAGAGGTATCTCCAATGTGCTTGCAAGCTCTACTCCCTTGTTTGCTTCCTTGTCAATCACTACCTCTTAATGACAAGTCATCATATACCCATTTTTCAAGCTAATTTCACTTGTTTTGATAGCATTTATGCACTTTCTTGTATCCTAAGTAAGTGATTTGGAGTGAAATGTATAACTTCTCTAAATCAATCAACCATATGTGAATTAATGCAAATTCATGAGGTTTTAAGCTATAATTGTTGCATATTATGATAAATTGAATATCTTATGATTTTGGGCATAGCTTTGATGTGTTTGGTTGATTAATGATAGGTGAAGAAAGCTTGGAGAAAAGTGGAAGAAAGAAGGAACGGCTAGAAGCAAAGAGGGAGCAATGAAACAAGTGAAATTGAACCAAGAAACATAAAGTTGGAGTTGAAGTTAGCCCCCAAACTTTGGCACAAACTTTTGGTGCAAAGTTAGCCTCAAAGTTTGCCCCCAAACTTGAAGGCTAACTTGAGAAGTTGAAATTTCTTCCCTGGGCACTCAAAGTTTGCGCCAACGTTAGCCCCCAAACTTGGAGGCTAACGTTGGCATAAGAATTTTACTCCAGGGTGGCCAAAGTTTGCGCTGAAGTTTGACCCCAAACTTGGAGGCTAACGTTGGCATAAGAATTTTACTCCAGGGTGGCTAAAGTTTGCGCTGAAGTTTGACCCCAAACTTGGAGGCCAACTTTGGCGCCAATTGTGTTTAAGGAAAGGCCAAAGTTTGCGCTGAAGTTTGCCCCCAAACTTGAAGGCCAACTTTGGCACCAGAAAAATTGAATTGCTGATATGAAAAATTGGCCTCAAAGTTTGACCCCAAACTTCAAC
This sequence comes from Arachis stenosperma, assembly GCF_014773155.1. Classification (NCBI taxonomy): domain Eukaryota; kingdom Viridiplantae; phylum Streptophyta; class Magnoliopsida; order Fabales; family Fabaceae; genus Arachis; species Arachis stenosperma. The sequence continues at coordinate 749,914 of NW_026651370.1, forward strand.
TCAAACTTTGAATCCAACTTGGCAAAAATTCAAATTCGGTTCACATGGTTCACTTGGGTTTCTCTTCAAACTTCAAGAGCAATTAACCAAGGCCTCTTTCAACCCAATTTCACCAAATTAAAAGCCCATCTAAATCCCAAAATCCAAGAATAGAAAGTGTATAAATAGGAGTTAGTTTGATGTAATTAGGACTTTTACTTTTAGCTTTGAATTTTTACTTTTATTTTGGGAGCTTTTGAATACTTCTTGGTGACTGAACCGAGAATTCTGAGAATTGGGGAGGGAATTGATCTCTCTTCTCCCTCGTTCTTGCCTTAGCAATTCTAATCTTCTTGTTTTGAGTTTTGGGTGTGAAGAGTTGAGGAAATTCTGTCTCAACCTCCATTCAAAATCTCTTCAATTTCGTTTCTGCATAATCAAGTTGAATTTCATTTTCTCTACTGCTTCTTCTTCTAATTCTTGCCAATTGCTTTGTTAACTTGGATCTAGGAAGGCAAATAGAGATCTAGGCTCTGCTACCTAGTCTCTTGAGACCTGAGACCCAATTTTACTTTTGGTTCTTCTGTGAACCTCTTCTGCACTTTATTTCCTTTCTGTTTGAATGCTTACTGCTTCTGATTCAATTTTTGCTCTCTTAATTGTTGCAATTCACTTTCTCTGTTTAGATTCTGCAATCCCAGTCCTCAAACCCCTTTTATATTCAAGCCATTTATCTTTCTTGCCGTTTAAGTTACTGTAATTTACATTTCTTGCACTTTAAGTTTCAGTCATTTACTTTCTTGTTCTTTAAGATTCAGTCCATTTTACCTTCCTGTTCTTTAATTTACTGCAATTTGCCCTTTCCCCTTTACATTTACTGTCATTTACTTCCTGTTAAACACAAATCTCTCAACCAATACTTGATTCGCTTGACTAAACCAACCACTAAACTAAAATTGCTCAATCCTTCAATCCCTGTGGGATCGACCTCACTCATGTGAGTTATTATTACTTGATGCGACCCGGTACACTTGCCGGTGAGTTTTGTGTTGGATCGTTTTCCACACATCAAGTTTTTGGCGCCGTTGCCGGGGATTGAAATAGATTGACAATGATTAAGTGAAGTGGAGGTCTAGATCAAGCATTTTTTTTATTTTTGTTCTCTGATTCAAATTGAAACCAAGGTGTTTGTGTTTTTGCCCCACTAAGAAATTCTCATCTCAGACATGAATTTCAATTTTCCTTGGTGTTGTGTTTTGCAAAATTCAAATGGAGTTCACCTCATCTTTTAGTCAAACAAACTTCTTGGGATATTGCCCGCCATCACAATATGATTCAAGTCAGTATTCTAATTATGGTTGGGAATATCACCAGGAAGACACAAATTCTGAGCACTCCAATCCATGGAGATTTGCTTCAGAACCCCAAGATGAGCAAGAGAATTATGAGGGATACCAACCACCACCACAAAATGCTTCATATCATTATCCTCATGGTGGATGGGAGTATCACCAAGAAACTGCAAATTCTGAGCAGTCAAATCACATGAAAAATTATCCACCCTCACTTCCCAGTTTCTCATTTGAAAGTTCTTCATCACTAGATTATGCCTCAACACAAAGTTTCCTCCAAAATCCATACCACTCATCCCATCAATCACACAACCCATTCTACACCCTCAACACAGCTTCACCACAACATATCCACGTCACCAAAATTACTCTCAACATTCATCTCTTGAACCACCAGATGAGGATTACCTTCAAGCCATTGAAATCCATAGAAAACTCGTGGAAAGATACACACAACCCCAATCCTGGAAAGAAATCATCCTCAAGAAGATGAATGAGTCCTTAGAGCAAACAAGGAGGAACTTAGAACCATCAAACAGAGAGGATGAAGACCAATTTGTGGGTGAGGAAGTGGAAAAGCAAGATGAGGAAGCCTCTGTGTCAAATGAAATTTCAATAGAAAAGGAGGTTGTCGAGGTGTTTGAACCTGTAGCTTCATATTCACAGAAGCTAATTGACGTGATAGAGGAACCTGAAACTTCTCTCCCAAGGAAATTAATGGAAAATCATGAAGAAGAAATAGAAGAAGATACTCAAGAGAATTCACACTCAAGTGAAGTAGAAAAGTGCACAGAGGAAGAGCTCATTGAACCATCACTGCAAGGAACTCTTGATGAAGACAAAACTCCAACAAATACACAACCACCAAGACTTGGACTCAAGGAAGTGAAGGCAATTAACAAAAGCACCGAAAAGAGGATTGTGACCAAGCTACAAAAGACAATATTCATGAAGAAGAGAAGGTCAACTACAAGCAATCTTCCCCTGATCAAGCAAGCAAGCTCAATCAAGCCAATTTCAAAAGAAAGCTTGCTGAAAGGAGACCAAGACAGGGGATAATAGCTGAATCTTTCCTTCCTTTGAGGTCATTCCTCTTAACAAACTGGAAGAAGAGGAAGAAAGTGAAGAACAACATGTCAAGCTAATGACAATAAAAGAGCGCTTGTTGGGAGGCAACCCAACCTGAGGTAGTTGTCTTTTTCATAGCTTTCTCAATAAAAATGTTGAATAATTGGTATGCATTGCAAGGAGCTAAGTTTGGTGTTGCACACCAAAACAATTTGAGGGAGAATGAAAACTTCTAAGTTTGGTGTTCCACCAAAAATATCATTTAAAAACACATTCTCACCTCTTGCATGATTCTAGCTCCAAGCAATCAAACACATTATTCAACTGTTGAATTGTTTTCTAGCTTTAATTTCATTAACCTTTAGCAAGGACACAAGGTTTCACATATGGTTAAAACTGTTGCATAAGAGGCAGTGGCAAACAATTAAGTTTGGTGTTCCCACACCAAAATCAATCCAGAGTCACACTCAATTTATGCATACTAACCATACACTTAAGGGCTTGAGAAGCAAGCAACTTTGAGGATTATGCAGGATATGAGTCAACAATTGAAGATAGTATGCATCTTAACTCAAAGAGAACACAACAGAAGGAAAAATCAAAGGGCTACAACTTCAAAGGTTGTATCTGAACTTAATCTTTGCTGCTGTGTGTTGTTTTGAACATGGGAACCATTGTATATCTTGCTAAAGTGTTCGTCTAGCTGTAAGTGAAATAGCTTGTTAAAAATGCTAAATCTGCATAATGCTTGTATCCATCACTTAGCTTGAAAATTGTTTTGTTTCCCATATGCTTGAATAAAAGAGTTTGGTTTGAATTGAAAATTAAAATATCCAATGTTGCATAAGCATGAATGGAAGTTGGTGGTGGTACATGTGTTTGATTAAATGTATAACTCATGAAATAATTGTTGCATATTATCATTCTCATTCAAGTGTGAGTTAGCTTGCTGTTATAAAAGCTCTTATCAAGAATGAAACAACCCTTGGTAATAAAAACAGAAAGAAAAGAGAAAGAAAAAGCCAAAATGGCAAGAAAAACAAAGAATAAAGGTTGGACACCAATAGCTTGGACCTTAGGACATATGCCTGTGGTGTTCTTGTACTAAGATCTGCTTGGATGAGTAAATTCTAAGGGGTATTTTAAAACCCGGTCACTTAGATCAACTGATTTGGGATGGCCAATTGAAAATCCACAATAAAGAGCAACTTAGATACAAAACATTTAGTTATCCAAAGAGATGCTGGGCATCAATGATCCTAAGAAGAATTAGTGAGCCATGTGTCTGTGGTGGAAAGATGTTGAGCAAAAGAAAAGAAAATAAAGCCAAAGGCTATGCTGCAGCATTTGACACCCAACCTCTAAAAGAATAATAAGCTTGTTAAAGCATTATAAGCCAAGAAGAGTTAGCAAGGGAGTAAGTCAAAAAGTGAGTCTTATAACAGCAAGTTTAGCAAGCTTTTGAAGAAAGATATGTATTATGTAACAGGAACAATAACTTGAGTTGTCATTGTCTGCATAAATGCCCCATGGATCAAGTTCTGCTATCTGCATAATAAGGATAATATCCTCTTATTAATTCATTTCATGTACTCTTAGTTTTGATGCTTGCTTGGAGACAAGCAAGATTTAAGTTTGGTGTTGTGATGACAAGTCATCATATACCCATTTTTCAAGCTAATTTCACTTGTTTTGATAGCATTTATGCACTTTCTTGTATCCTAAGTAAGTGATTTGGAGTGAAAATGCATAACTTCTCTAAATCAATCAACCATATGTGAATTAATGCAAATTCATGAGGTTTTAAGCTATAATTGTTGCATATTATGATAAATTGAATATCTTATGATTTTGGGCATAGCTTTGATGTGTTTGGTTGATTAATGATAGGTGAAGAAAGCTTGGAGAAAAGTGGAAGAAAGAAGGAACGGCTAGAAGCAAAGAGGGAGCAATGAAACAAGTGAAATTGAACCAAGAAACATAAAGTTGGAGTTGAAGTTAGCCCCCAAACTTTGGCACAAACTTTTGGTGCAAAGTTAGCCTCAAAGTTTGCCCCCAAACTTGAAGGCTAACTTGAGAAGTTGAAATTTCTTCCCTGGGCACTCAAAGTTTGCGCCAACGTTAGCCCCCAAACTTGGAGGCTAACGTTGGCATAAGAATTTTACTCCAGGGTGGCCAAAGTTTGCGCTGAAGTTTGACCCCAAACTTGGAGGCTAACGTTGGCATAAGAATTTTACTCCAGGGTGGCCAAAGTTTGCGCTGAAGTTTGACCCCAAACTTGGAGGCCAACTTTGGCGCCAATTGTGTTTAAGGAAAGGCCAAAGTTTGCGCTGAAGTTTGCCCCCAAACTTGAAGGCCAACTTTGGCACCAGAAAAATTGAATTGCTGATATGAAAAGTTGGCCTCAAAGTTTGACCCCAAACTTCAACTCAAACTTTGAATCCAACTTGGCAAAAATTCAAATCCGGTTCACATGGTTCACTTGGGTTTCTCTTCAAACTTCAAGAGCAATTAACCAAGGCCTCTTTCAACCCAATTTCACCAAATTAAACGCCCATCCAAATCCCAAAATCCAAGAATAGAAAGTGTATAAATAGGAGTTAGTTTGATGTAATTAGGACTTTTACTTTTAGCTTTGAATTTTTACTTTTATTTTGGGAGCTTTTGAATACTTTCTTGGTGACTGAACCGAGAATTCTGAGAATTGGGGAGGGAATTGATCTCTCTTCTCCCTCGTTCTTGCCTTAGCAATTCTAATCTTCTTGTTTTGAGTTTTGGGTGTGAAGAGTTGAGGAAATTCTGTCTCAACCTCCATTCAAAATCTCTTCAATTTCGTTTCTGCATAATCAAGTTGAATTTCATTTTCTCTACTGCTTCTTCTTCTAATTCTTGCCAATTGCTTTGTTAACTTGGATCTAGGAAGGCAAATAGAGATCTAGGCTCTGCTACCTAGTCTCTTGAGACCTGAGACCCAATTTTACTTTTGGTTCTTCTGTGAACCTCTTCTGCACTTTATTTCCTTTCTGTTTGAATGCTTACTGCTTCTGATTCAATTTTTGCTCTCTTAATTGTTGCAATTCACTTTCTCTCTGTTTAGATTCTGCAATCCCAGTCCTCAAACCCCTTTTATATTCAAGCCATTTATCTTTCTTGCCGTTTAAGTTACTGTAATTTACATTTCTTGCACTTTAAGTTTCAGTCATTTACTTTCTTGTTCTTTAAGATTTAGTCCATTTTACCTTCCTGTTCTTTAATTTACTGCAATTTGCCCTTCCCCCTTTACATTTACTGTCATTTACTTCCTGTTAAACACAAATCTCTCAACCAATACTTGATTCGCTTGACTAAACCAACCACTAAACTAAAATTGCTCAATCCTTCAATCCCTGTGGGATTGACCTCACTCATGTGAGTTATTATTACTTGATGCGACCCGGTACACTTGCCGGTGAGTTTTGTGTTGGATCGTTTTCCACACATCACCTCTTCATAAACTTCTTCATTCTCAATCCTTTGTTCATCAACTTCATCTAACTCCTCTCCATCACTCAAGTCATAATTGGGAGGTTGAGAGAAATCTACCTCCACATCACTTTCAAATTCATTGGGAGAAGGTTCTTCAAGTTCAAAGGATTCACCACCAAGAAGATTGGATGCATGATCTTTATCACCACGGGAACTCAACTCTTGCTCCATTCCTTCCAAGTCTTCATATGAAATATGCCTTGGAGGTTGTGCACATTCCTCCTCAACATCAACCTTAATCTTCTTGGAGGGGTTTTGTTCAACTCTAGGTTCCCATGGAGGTTCCGCATCTCCTAAGTCTTCAACCACTTCTTCCTTTTCTTCAATAGTCATAGGCTTCTCCAATTGTTCTAATACAAAGTGGTATTCCTCATTTTCCACCGGAGTTTCCAATCTCTCCTTCATGCTATGCTCTTTAATTGATTCTCCACATGTGACCATGGGAGTGCTTTGAGTGCTCAAGCATTGGGAGGCTAAAGTGCTTACTACCTTAGTCAAGGTAGCCATAGATTCTAGTGTCTCCCTTTGCATTTCTCTTTGCCCTTAAAGTATAAGGCTAAGGATTTCATCCATTGAGGATTGGAGTGGATAAGAGGGTTCATTGTCTTGGAGAAAGGGTTCATTATAGGAAGGTGGTTCTTCTTGGTAAGGTGGTGGTGTGTATTGAGGTGGCTTTTGGAAGTAGTAATCTTGGAATGGTGATTCCATGTAGGGCTCATATGGTTCAAAAGGTGGTTGGTATGGTGGATAAGGATTAGAGTCATATGGAGGTATTTGGTGAAAAGAGGCTTGTGAGTATAGTTGATGATCATGTTGAGGAGATGATTCATAGGCATATGGTGGTGGTTCTTGAAAGTCACAAGGAGATTCACCATAGCCATTGGATTGGTATGCATCATAGAATGGCTCTTCTTCATAGTGCATTGGTGGAGGTTGTTGCCATGAAGATTGATCATATGCATATGGCTCCTCCCACCTTTTGTTGTCCCATCCTTGATGCATGTTGTCATTGAAATTCACATCTCCTACAACATAGTTGTAATCATATTCATAGCCAAAATGAGAATTCATGGTAGCAAGAGCAAATAAGAAACAAAAACTAATAAGAAATAATGAAACAAAATACTAAGACTAGCAAAAACTAACAAGCAATCCAAAAATCAAGCTATTCACAATATTCACATATATACAATAACCAATAACACAACACCATTGCAACTCCCCGACAACGGCGCCATTTTGATGATTGGATTTTTGACGGTTTAGAATTTTTCAAATGAAATCTCGTTGCAAGTATAGTTTCTAAACCAACACTAATCCTTTCACACAAAAATTTGTTTGTCACAAGTAACAAACCCCTAAAATCTTATAAACCGAAGTATTTAAACCTCGGGTTGTTCTCCCTAGGAATTACAATAAAGTGTCTTGTTATTGGTTGTGAGTTATTTTTGGGGTTTTGATAAGAGACATGAAAGATAAATGGCAAGAAAGTAAACTAATGGCTAAAAGGTCTTGACAAGGGTTGGTGGTCAAGGATCTCTATCCTAATCACTAACCACAATATGAGAATTGGCAAGGATTAATCTCATTAAATCATCCTCTAACTAGTAGTAAAGGAAAGTCAAATGAGCTATATCAATCCTAGTCCATAAGTCCTAACTCTCCACTAATTCAATTAGTGAGAACTAGAGTAAATGGCTCCCAATCATCAATTACTTGGACATTAGTAATTCAAGAGTTCCTAAGTTACCTTTCCAAGCCAAGAGTATAAAATTCTACTCTAAAATCCAACCAAGCATTTCATCAAACACTTGGAAGGCATAAAAGGAAAGCATAGTAAAATTACAAGAAAAGTAAATCTACACTACTCAATTGCAAGGAATTAAACAACAACAAATCAAATGAACACAATTATTATGAATTACCTCTAATTGAATTAAAAGAGAATAGGAGGAACAAAAGTAGATATACAACAAAGTATAAGAACAACATAAAGGAAATTACAACAAAAGAATAGAGGAAGATGAATGTAACAACAAGGAATTAAGAGGATAGAAGTAGAAAAAAGCAAAGATTAAAACCTAGATCTAAGAACTAATCTTAATCCTAATCCTAGAGAGAAGTGAGAGCTTCTCTCTCTAGAAACTACTTCTAAACTAATCCTAAACTAATGGTAACTAACAACTGTTTCCCTCTTCACTCCTTGGGTTAAATAGCATCAGAAATGAGTTAGATTGGGCCCACAAGGCTTTAGAATTCGCTGGCCACGTTTTGCTTTAAGTGAACCAGGTGGCAGCAACGGTGCGTGCGCGTACTTTGCGCGTGCGCGCCACCATACGTATAGCAACTATGGCAAATCTTATATCGTTTCGAAGCCCCAGATGTTAGCTTTCTAACCCAACTAAAACCGCATCATTTGAATCTTTGTAGCTCAAGTTATGGTCGTTTAAGTGCAAAGAGGTCGGCTTGACAACTTTCCGGTTCTTTCATTTCTTCATGAGTTCTCCAACTTTTCATGCTTCTTTCTTCATTCCCTTGATCCAATCTTTGCCTCCTAAACCTTAAATCACTTAACAAACATATCAAGGCATCTAATGGAATCAAGGAGAATTAGATTTAGCTATTTTAAGACCTAAAAAGCATGTTTTCACTCTTAAGCACAATTAAAGGAGAAGTTATAAAACCATGCTATTTCAATGGATAAATGTGGGTAAAAGGTTATAAAATCCCCTAAAATCAATACAAGATAAACCCTACAAATGGGGTTTATCAACCTCCCCACACTTAAACCAAGCATGTCCTCATGCTAAAACCAAGAGAAAGCAAAGGGCATCAACATTTATTCAATGAAAACTAACTAAATGCAATCTACCTATATGCAACTATCTACATGAATGCAATTGCTTGGTCAAAATAAATTAATTCCCAAGAAGCATATATAAGCACAAGGGCAAAAGGTATTAACAACCATGCCAAACCCCAATTGAATTGAGCTATTAAATATTTTTACAAACTTGCATGAAAGGAGATGATCATTGGTGGAAACATCTAATTGAGCATCAAACCCTCACCGGATGTATTTGCACTCTATTCACTCAAGTGTTTAGGGTTGATTCACTCAATTCTCTCCTATCATGCTTTCTAAGATTTGTTTTTCTTCTAACAATCGACATATATTTCATGCATGCATACAAGTATCATGAGGTCTTTTCTTTAGGTTGTAATGGGGCTAGGGTCAAGGTAGGATGCATATTTGGTTAAGTGAGTTTGAAATTTGAATCTTTGATAAGCTTAAACTTCCCACCTAACCTATGACATCCTATACAATTAAATTCCAACCTAACTACCCATTTTTCACTCTTTCACATACTCATGTATTCCTTTTTAATTTCACAACACCTATGCATTGATTTTATTGGACTATTGATGAGCGGATAATTTGTATGCTTTTTGGCATTGTTTTTAGTATATTTTTAGTATGATCTAGTTAGTTTTTAGTATATTTTTATTAGTTTTTAGTTAAAATTCACTTTTCTGGACTTTACTATGAGTTTGTGTGTTTTTCTATGATTTCAGGTATTTTCTGGCTGAAATTGAGGGACCTGAGCAAAAATCTGATCCAGAGACTCAAAAGGACTGCAGATGCTGTTGGATTCTGACCTCCCTGCACTCGAAGTGGATTTTCTGGAGCTACAGAAGCCCAATTGGCACGCTCTCAACGGCGTTGGAAAGTAGACATCCTGGGCTTTCCAGCAATATATAATAGTTCATACTTTGCCCAAGATTTGATGGCCCAAACCGGCGTTTAAAGTCACCTCAAGAAATTCCAGCGTTAAACGCCGGAACTGGCACCTAATTGGGAGTTAAACGCCCAAACTGGTACTAAAGCTGGCGTTTAACTCCAAGGAGAGTCTCTACACGAAAAAGCTTCATTGCTCAGCCCAAGCACACACCAAGTGGGCCCGGAAGTGGATTTTTATGTCATTTACTCATCTATGTACTAGTTTTCTATAAGTAGGACCTTTTACTATTGTACTTAGATTACTGAGAGACTTTTGGTAGCTATCTTTGTTTTATGCTATCTTAGACCTTTGGAGGCTGGCCATTCGGCCATGCCTAGACCTTGTTCTTATGTATTTTCAACGGTGGAGTTTCTACACACCATAGATTAAGGTGTGGAGCTCTGCTGTACCTCGAGTATTAATGCAATTACTATTGTTCTTCCATTCAATTCCGCTTGTTCTTTATCCAAGATATCACTTGTTCTTCAACATGATGAAGGTGATGATTGACGCCCATCACCATTCTCACTCATGAACAAGGTGACTGACAACCATTCTTGTTCTACAAGCATCTGAGGCTTAGTGAATATCTCTTGGATTCCCGATTGCACGATGCATGGTTGATCGCCTGACAACCGAGTGCTCGCCTGACAAACGAGCCAACCATTCCGTGAGATCAGAGTCTTCGTGGTATAGGCAGGACTTGATGGCAGCATTCAAGAGAATCCGGAAGGTCTAACCTTGTCTGTGGTATTCTGAGTAGGATTCAATGATTGAATGACTGTGACGTGCTTCAAACCTGTAACCTACTGGGCGTTAGTGACAGACGCAAAAGAGGGATTCTATTCCGGTAGGGGAGGGAACCAAACCGGTGATTGGCAGTACTGTGACAGAGTGCGTGCATTAGCTTTCACTGCGCGGATGGGAGGTAGCTGCTGACAACAGTGAAACCCTACACGAGCTTGCCATGGAAAGGAGTAAGAAGGATTGGATGAAGGCAGTACGAAAGCAGAGAGACGGAAGGGAAGGCATCTTCATACACTTGTCTGAAGCTCTTACACCAATGATATGCATAAGTATCACTATCTTTATCTTTTATATTATTTTCGTTCATCATCATATATATTTGAGTTTGCCTGACTAAGACTTACAAGATGACCATAGCTTGCTTCAATGCTAACAATCTCCGTGGGATCGACCCTTACTCACGTAAGGTATTACTTGGACGACCCAGTGCACTTGCTGGTTAGTTGTGCGAAGTTGTGTAATGCCATGGAATTGAACCACCAAGTTTTTGGAGTTCATGACCAGGGATTATGAGAGTTGTGAAAAGTATTGTTCACAATTTCGCGCCACCAACTATACTTTGATTTGGGGCATTTTGTCCCCTTTTTATTCCTTTCTTTGTTTCTTCTTTTTCTTTATTTTTCTATATATATTTTTTCTTTTCCATATTAATTTATTTTTCTTTTTCTTTTGTTTTTTTCATTTTTTTTCTATATACAAGAATCTCAATGCATAAGGTTTTACATTTGATCAATACATGAGTATGTACCCAATTCCCAATATTTTCAATAACAATACAAAATTACCCTTTTATTCACCTAATGTCCCAAGGTTCCCACACTTGAATGACTCACACACTCTAGCCTAAGCTAATCAAAGATCCAAATAAGGACATTTATTGTTTTTCGCTTTAAGGCTTGTAATGTGCTAAAATTAAGAACAAGTGGGTTAATCGTAGGCTCAAATTGGCTAACAAAGGAATATAAAAGGGTTGGCTATTTGGATAAGTAAGCTAATGAAATGATGGCCTCAATCATATAAATGCATGTATACACAAAATAATGGACATAAAGAATCAAACAAATCAAAGATTACATTCATAGAAAGAGAATAATGCACACAAGAAGGAAAATAAGTGGTTATAGGATGTAACCATACCATTAGGCTCAAATCTCACTTGCTTGTGTTCTTAGCTCAAAAATATTATCCACAATATATATATATATATATATATATATATATATATATATATATATATATATATATATATATATTTCAAGCAAGTTCTATGAAAAGTTTTCACTTAAATCAATTAAGGTGCCCTATAGATAGAAATCTTGAAAATTTTCATTATTTTGACTAAGCTTATTATGTATACATATGCAAAAATTAAGAGAATGCAAGTAAAAATCCTAAAATCCTAGAATGAAATGCAAAAGTGTTGGGATTAGAAACTTGTCACCCAAAATCGTCGAACGGTCGGACGACCTCCCCACACTTAAAAGTTTGCACCGTCCTCGGTGCACTCAAAGATGAGCAAGGGGGTACGGCGAATCTCCGGATTGCTGCGTGTTCTTTCTTCCGCTTCCATGTTTGCTTGTGGTGCATTGTTCATGGAAAACAAAAATATAACACCATAAGATGAGACAATACAAAATCAAGGAAGCATACTTTGTTGGAGTGAGGTAAATCACTAGAATTGAGTGAGTGAATTAGTGTGACATTAAGAAATATTAGGTGTGTGAATTCTAAATTGCACGGTTTAGAACACACATTAGCATAAAAGCTATGTCACAAAAGAAGCATGCACTTTACTCATTCTAGTATGCTTGAGATGCTTTAAGTGAACTTGTAAGGTAAAACAAGCATTAAAGAAGCATGAAAGCATTCAAGCCAAACACATATGGATGCATATAATCATAAAATACAATGCATTAAGGTAAATGCACAACATCATCCATCAAGAGGTTGCCTAATCACAAAATAAGGCTCAAATCACATGGTGGCCAAATCATGTAATTCAAGAAGAGTTACAAGCTTGAAGGCAATTCTCATCACTTGGTATTTTTCAAAAGATAAGCATGAAAAACTCAAGACCAAGTAGCAAAATATAACCTCAATCATAGGATCCAACAAAGATTATCTAAAAACATTAATGCTAAATTAGCATTTAGGCAATAAGGGGGAAGCAATGCATAGTAAACAAAGTCAATAATCCAACACTTATGATGAAAAGAGAGAAAATAAAATGAAAACTAGACTAAAACTAACTAACAAACTAACCGACTAACTAATTAACTAACTAAAATAAATGGTTATCCATGGTGTTTGGAAGTGTTGGATGAGGGGTAGGAGGAGGGAAAAAGAAATGAGGAGGAAAGAAATAGAAAGAGGAGAAGAAAAGAAATGTGGTGAAGGAAGGAAATCCACGCGTACGCGCGCATGCCTCGCGCGCGCGGATGGTTTATTTCGAGAGTGGCGCGTACGCGTCATGTGCGCATGCGCGCGCACAAGTGGGGTTGTGCCAAAGGCACAATGTTGGCGCGGCGTAGGCATAACTCTCTGAAAAATGTATGGAATGTGGAACTTCTCAATCCACGCATACGCACGCATGGCGCGCGCGCGTGGATGGTCAAAAATGCTAGATGCACGCGTACGCGTGAAGTGCGCGTACGCGTGGATGGTGCTCTGTTTTTCAAAAGTTTTTTGCTATGTTTTTGCACCAATCCAAGCATTCTAAACCTCCAAGCATCTACCAAAATACCATAAAACCTTATTTGACATGATAAAATATTAATTAAACTCAACCAACTAATCTAAACATGAAATTAAACTAGTTCTACCAATATGTACAAAAAGAAAATGAAAGGATTTTACCATGGTGGGTTGTCTCCCACCTAGCACTTTTATTTATTGTCCTTAAGTTGGACTTACGGGGGCTTCTCTCAAGGTGGCTTGTGCTTGTACTCATCTTAGAACTTTCACCAATGCTTGGACTTCTAATAAACTTCATCATTCAAGATTAATATCTCCAAGCTTTGATGGAGTTCTTCACAAACCATGGGCTCCCAATGTTGATCCTCATGTGTTCCCGGATCCCATATTTTGTCTTCACACCCATCTCCAAGTTGATTATCATTAATCCATGTGGGTGGTGAGCAAGGTGAATTCTCAACAAAGTGACCAAACATCCTTCTAGGCCCATGTATTCTAGTTATACACCAACCTTTACAATTAAGCTTTGAGCATGCAACCATAATGAACCTAGAATGATATTTCAAACCACTAACCATCTCCTTTTTACTCTTAAAGCCACAAATATGTCTTAGTTGACCATCCGTCTTAAGCAAACCATATTCAAGGGGAATAATAAAGCTTGAGCATAAGGAATTTACCCACTTGAATGAGAGAATGGATGGTGGTGGCTTGGGGAGAGGTATCTCCAATGTGCTTGCAAGCTCTACTCCCTTGTTTGCTTCCTTGTCAATCACTACCTCTTCATAAACTTCTTCATTCTCAATCCTTTGTTCATCAAATTCATCTAACTCCTCTCCATCACTCAAGTCATAATTGGGAGGTTGAGAGAAATCTACCTCCACATCACTTTCAAATTCATTGGGAGAAGGTTCTTCAAGTTCAAAGGATTCACCACCAAGAAGATTGGATGCATGATCTTTATCACCACGGGAACTCAACTCTTGCTCCATTCCTTCCAAGTCTTCATATGAAATATGCCTTGGAGGTTGTGCACATTCCTCCTCAACATCAACCTTAATCTTCTTGGAGGGGTTTTGTTCAACTCTAGGTTCCCATGGAGGTTCCGCATCTCCTAAGTCTTCAACCACTTCTTCCTTTTCTTCAATAGTCATAGGCTTCTCCAATTGTTCTAATACAAAGTGGTATTCCTCATTTTCCACCGGAGTTTCCAATCTCTCCTTCATGCTATGCTCTTTAATTGATTCTCCACATGTGACCATGGGAGTGCTTTGAGTGCTCAAGCATTGGGAGGCTAAAGTGCTTACTACCTTAGTCAAGGTAGCCATAGATTCTAGTGTCTCCCTTTGCATTTCTCTTTGCCCTTAAAGTATAAGGCTAAGGATTTCATCCATTGAGGATTGGAGTGGATAAGAGGGTTCATTGTCTTGGAGAAAGGGTTCATTATAGGAAGGTGGTTCTTCTTGGTAAGGTGGTGGTGTGTATTGAGGTGGCTTTTGGAAGTAGTAATCTTGGAATGGTGATTCCATGTAGGGCTCATATGGTTCAAAAGGTGGTTGGTATGGTGGATAAGGATTAGAGTCATATGGAGGTATTTGGTGAAAAGAGGCTTGTGAGTATAGTTGATGATCATGTTGAGGAGATGATTCATAGGCATATGGTGGTGGTTCTTGAAAGTCACAAGGAGATTCACCATAGCCATTGGATTGGTATGCATCATAGAATGGCTCTTCTTCATAGTGCATTGGTGGAGGTTGTTGCCATGAAGATTGATCATATGCATATGGCTCCTCCCACCTTTGGTTGTCCCATCCTTGATGCATGTTGTCATTGAAATTCACATCTCCTACAACATAGTTGTAATCATACTCATAGCCAAAATGAGAATTCATGGTAGCAAGAGCAAATAAGAAACAAAAACTAATAAGAAATAATGAAACAAAATACTAAGACTAGCAAAAACTAACAAGCAATCCAAAAATCAAGCTATTCACAATATTCACATATATACAATAACCAATAACACAACACCATTGCAACTCCCCGACAACGGCGCCATTTTGATGATTGGATTTTGACGGTTTAGAATTTTTCAAATGAAATCTCGTTGCAAGTATAGTTTCTAAACCAACACTAATCCTTTCATACAAAAATTTGTTTGTCACAAGTAACAAACCCCTAAAATCTATAAACCGAAGTATTTAAACCTCGGGTCGTTCTCCCTAGGAATTACAATAAAGTGTCTTGTTATTGGTTGTGAGTTATTTTTGGGGTTTTGATAAGAGACATGAAAGATAAATGGCAAGAAAGTAAACTAATGGCTAAAAAGGTCTTGACAAGGGTTGGTGGTCAAGGATCTCTATCCTAATCACTAACCACAATATGAGAATTGGCAAGGATTAATCTCATTAAATCATCCTCTAACTAGTAGTAAAGGAAAGTCAAATGAGCTATATCAATCCTAGTCCATAAGTCCTAACTCTCCACTAATTCAATTAGTGAGAACTAGAGTAAATGGCTCCCAATCATCAATTACTTGGACATTAGTAATTCAAGAGTTCCTAAGTTACCTTTCCAAGCCAAGAGTATAAAATTCTACTCTAAAATCCAACCAAGCATTTCATCAAACACTTGGAAGGCATAAAAGGAAAGCATAGTAAAATTACAAGAAAAGTAAATCTACACTACTCAATTGCAAGGAATTAAACAACAACAAATCAAATGAACACAATTATTATGAATTACCTCTAATTGAATTGAAAGAGAATAGGAGGAACAAAAGTAGATCTACAACAAAGTATAAGAACAACATAAAGGAAATTACAACAAAAGAATAGAGGAAGATGAATGTAACAACAAGGAATTAAGAGGATAGAAGTAGAAGAAAGCAAAGATTAAAACCTAGATCTAAGAACTAATCTTAATCCTAATCCTAGAGAGAAGTGAGAGCTTCTCTCTCTAGAAACTACTTCTAAACTAATCCTAAACTAATGGTAACTAACAACTGTTTCCCTCTTCACTCCTTGGGTTAAATAGCATCAGAAATGAGTTGGATTGGGCCCACAAGGCTTTAGAATTCGCTGGCCACGTTTTGCTTTAAGTGAACCAGGTGGCAGCAACGGCGCGTGCGCGTACTTTGCGCGTGCGCGCCACCATACGTATTGCAACTATGGAAAATCTTATATCATTTCGAAGCCCCAGATGTTAGCTTTCTAACCTAACTGGAACCGCATCATTTGAATCTTTGTAGCTCAAGTTATGGTCGTTTAAGTGCAAAGAGGTCGGCTTGACAGCTTTCCGGTTCTTTCATTTCTTCATGAGTTCTCCAACTTTTCATGCTTCTTTCTTCATTCCCTTGATCCAATCTTTGCCTCCTAAACCTTAAATCACTTAACAAACATATCAAGGCATCTAAAGGAATCAAGGAGAATTAGATTTAGCTATTTTAAGACCTAAAAAACATGTTTTCACTCTTAAGCACAATTAAAGGAGAAGTTATAAAACCATGTTATTTCAATGGATAAATGTGGGTAAAAGGTTATAAAATCCCCTAAAATCAATACAAGATAAACCCTACAAATGGAGTTTATCAACCTCCCCACACTTAAACCAAGCATGTCCTCATGTTAAAACCAAGAGAAAGCAAAGGGCATCAACATTTATTCAATGAAAACTAACTAAATGCAATCTACCTATATGCAACTATCTACATGAATGCAATTGCTTGGTCAAAATAAATTAATTCCCAAGAAGCATATATAAGCACAAGGGCAAAAGGTATTAACAACCATGCCAAACCACAATTGAATTGAGCTATTAAATATTTTTACAAACTTGCATGAAAGGAGATGATCATTGGTGGAAACATGTAATTGAGCATCAAACCCTCACCGGATGTATTTGCACTCTATTCGGTCAAGTGTTTAGGGTTGATTCACTCAATTCTCTCCTAATCATGCTTTCTAAGATTTATTTTTCTTCTAACAATCGACATATATTTCATGCATGCATACAAGTATCATGAGGTCTTTTCTTTAGGTTGTAATGGGGCTAGGGTCAAGGTAGGATGCATATTTGGTTAAGTGAGTTTGAAATTTAAATCTTTGATAAGCTTAAACTTCCCACCTAACCTATGACATCCTATACAATTAAATTCCAACCTAACTACCCATTTTTCACTCTTTCACATACTCATGTATTCCTTTTTAATTTCACAACACCTATGCATTGATTTTATTGGACTATACTTTGATTTGGGGCATTTTGTCCCCTTTTTATTCCTTTCTTTTGTTTCTTCTTTTTCTTTATTTTTCTATATATATTTTTTCTTTTCCATATTAATTTTTTTTCTTTTTCTTTTGTTTTTCTCATTTTTTTTTTCTATATACAAGAATCTCAATGCATAAGGTTTTACATTTGATCAATACATGAGTATGTACCCAATTCCCAATATTTTCAATAACAATACAAAATTACCCTTTTATTCACCTAATGTCCCAAGGTTCCCACACTTGAATGATACTCACACACTCTAGCCTAAGCTAATCAAAGATCCAAATAAGGACATTTATTGTTTTTCGCTTTAAGGCTTGTAATGTGCTAAAATTAAGAACAAGTGGGTTAATCGTAGGCTCAAATTGGCTAACAAAGGAATATAAAAGGGTTGGCTATTTGGATAAGTAAGCTAATGAAATGATGGCCTCAATCATATAAATGCATGTATACACAAAATAATGGACATAAAGAATCAAACAAATCAAAGATTACATTCATAGAAAGAGAATAATGCACACAAGAAGGAAAATAAGTGGTTATAGGATGTAACCACACCATTAGGCTCAAATCTCACTTGCTTGTATTCTTAGCTCAAAAATATTATCCACATATATATATATATATATATATATATATATATATATATATATATATATATATATATATATATATATATATATTTCAAGCAAGTTCTATGAAAAGTTTTCACTCAAATCAATTAAGGTGCCCTATAGATAGAAATCTTGAAAATTTTCATTATTTTGACTAAGCTTATTATGTATACATATGCAAAAATTAAGAGAATGCAAGTAAAAATCCTAAAATCCTAGAATGAAATGCAAAAGTGTTGGGATTAGAAACTTGTCACCCAAAATCGTCGAACGGTCGGACGACCTCCCCACACTTAAAAGTTTGCACCGTCCTCGGTGCACTCAAAGATGAGCAAGGGGGTACGGCGAATCTCCGGATTGCTGCGTGTTCTTTCTTCCGCTTCCATGTTTGCTTGTGGTGCATTGTTCATGGAAAACAAAAATATAACACCATAAGATGAGACAATACAAAATCAAGGAAGCATACTTTGTTGGAGTGAGGTAAATCACTAGAATTGAGTGAGTGAATTAGTGTGACATTAAGAAATATTAGGTGTGTGAATTCTAAATTGCGCGGTTTAGAACACACATTAGCATAAAAGCTATGTCACAAAAGAAGCATGCACTTTACTCATTCTAGTATGCTTGAGATGCTTTAAGTGAACTTGTAAGGTAAAACAAGCATTAAAGAAGCATGAAAGCATTCAAGTCAAACACATATGGATGCATATAATCATAAAATACAATGCATTAAGGTAAATGCACAACATCATCCATCAAGAGGTTGCCTAATCACAAAATAAGGCTCAAATCACATGGTGGCCAAATCATGTAATTCAAGAAGAGTTACAAGCTTGAAGGCAATTCTCATCACTTGGTATTTTTCAAAAGATAAGCATGAAAAACTCAAGACCAAGTAGCAAATATAACCTCAATCATAGGATCCAACAAAGATTATCTAAAAACATTAATGCTAAATTAGCATTTAGGCAATAAGGGGGAAGCAATGCATAGTAAACAAAGTCAATAATCCAACACTTATGATGAAAAGAGAGAAAATAAAATGAAAACTAGACTAAAACTAACTAACAAACTAACCGACTAACTAATTAACTAACTAAAATAAATGGTTATCCATGGTGTTTGGAAGTGTTGGATGAGGGGTAGGAGGAGGGAAAAAGAAAGGAGGAGGAAAGAAATAGAAAGAGGAGAAGAAAAGAAATGTGGTGAAGGAAGGAAATCCACGCGTACGCGCGCGCGCGGATGGTTTATTTCGAGAGTGGCGCGTACGCGTCATGTGCGCATGCGCGCATGCACGCAAGTGGGATTGTGCCAAAGGCACAACGTTGGCGCGGCGTAGGCATAACTCTCTGAAAAATGTATGGAATGTGAAACTTCTCAATCCACGCATACGCACGCATGGCGCGCGCGCGTGGATGGTCGAAAATGCTAGATGCACGCGTACGCGTGAGGTGCGCGTACGCGTGGATGGTGCTCTGTTTTTCAAAAGTTTTTTGCTATGTTTTTGCACCAATCCAAGCATTCTAAACCTCCAAGCATCTACCAAAATACCATAAAACCTTATTTGACATGATAAAATATTAATTAAACTCAACCAACTAATCTAAACATGAAATTAAACTAGTTCTACCAATATGTACAAAAAAGAAAATGAAAGGATTTTACCATGGTGGGTTGTCTCCCACCTAGCACTTTTATTTATTGTCCTTAAGTTGGACTTACGTGGGGCTTCTCTCAAGGTGGCTTGTGCTTGTACTCATCTTGGAACTTCCACCAATGCTTGGACTTCTAATAAACTCCATCATTCAAGATTAATATCTCCAAGCTTTGATGGAGTTCTTCACAAACCATGGGCTCCCAATGTTGATCCTCATGTGTTCCCGGATCCCATATTTTGTCTTCACACCCATTTCCAAGTTGATTATCATTAATCCATGTGGGTGGTGAGCAAGGTGAATTCTCAACAAAGTGACCAAACATCCTTCTAGGCCCATGTATTCTAGTTATACACCAACCTTTACAATTAAGCTTTGAGCATGCAACCATAATGAACCTAGAATGATATTTCAAACCACTAACCATCTCCTTTTTACTCTTAAAGCCACAAATATGTCTTAGTTGACCATCCGTCTTAAGCAAACCATATTCAAGGGGAATAATAAAGCTTGAGCATAAGGAATTTACCCACTTGAATGAGAGAATGGATGGTGGTGGCTTGGGGAGAGGTATCTCCAATGTGCTTGCAAGCTTTACTCCCTTGTTTGCTTCCTTGTCAATCACTACCTCTTCATAAACTTCTTCATTCTCAATCCTTTGTTCATCAACTTCATCTAACTCCTCTCCATCACTCAAGTCATAATTGGGAGGTTGAGAGAAATCTACCTCCATATCACTTTCAAATTCATTGGGAGAAGGTTCTTCAAGTTCAAAGGATTCACCACCAAGAAGATTGGATGCATGATCTTTATCACCACGGGAACTCAACTCTTGCTCCATTCCTTCCAAGTCTTCATATGAAATATGCCTTGGAGGTTGTGCACATTCCTCCTCAACATCAACCTTAATCTTCTTGGAGGGGTTTTGTTCAACTCTAGGTTCCCATGGAGGTTCCGCATCTCCTAAGTCTTCAACCACTTCTTCCTTTTCTTCAATAGTCATAGGCTTCTCCAATTATTCTAATACAAAGTGGTATTCCTCATTTTCCACCGGAGTTTCCAATCTCTCTTTCATGCTATGCTCTTTAATTGATTCTCCACATGTGACCATGGGAGTGCTTTGAGTGCTCAAGCATTGGGAGGCTAAAGTGCTTACTACCTTAGTCAAGGTAGCCATAGATTCTAGTGTCTCCCTTTGCATTTCTCTTTGCCCTTAAAGTATAAGGCTAAGGATTTCATCCATTGAGGATTGGAGTCGATAAGAGGGTTCATTGTCTTGGAGAAAGGGTTCATTATAGGAAGGTGGTTCTTCTTGGTAAGGTGGTGGTGTGTATTGAGGTGGCTTTTGGAAGTAGTAATCTTGGAATGGTGATTCCATGTAGGGCTCATATGGTTCAAAAGGTGGTTGGTATGGTGGATAAGGATTAGAGTCATATGGAGGTATTTGGTGAAAAGAGGCTTGTGAGTATAGTTGATGATCATGTTGAGGAGATGATTCATAGGCATATGGTGGTGGTTCTTGAAAGTCACAAGGAGATTCACCATAGCCATTGGATTGGTATGCATCATAGAATGGCTCTTCTTCATAGTGCATTGGTGGAGGTTGTTGCCATGAAGATTGATCATATGCATATGGCTCCTCCCACCTTTGGTTGTCCCATCCTTGATACATGTTGTCATTGAAATTCACATCTCCTACAACATAGTTGTAATCATACTCATAGCCAAAATGAGAATTCATGGTAGCAAGAGCAAATAAGAAATAAAAACTAATAAGAAATAATGAAACAAAATACTAAGACTAGCAAAAACTAACAAGCAATCCAAAAATCAAGCTATTCACAATATTCACATATATACAATAACCAATAACACAACACCATTGCAACTCCCCGACAACGGCGCCATTTTGATGATTGGATTTTTGACGGTTTAGAATTTTTCAAATGAAATCTCGTTGCAAGTATAGTTTCTAAACCAACACTAATCCTTTCACACAAAAATTTGTTTGTCACAAGTAACAAACCCCTAAAATCTTATAAACCGAAGTATTTAAACCTCGGGTTGTTCTCCCTAGGAATTACAATAAAGTGTCTTGTTATTGGTTGTGAGTTATTTTTGGGGTTTTGATAAGAGACATGAAAGATAAATGGCAAGAAAGTAAACTAATGGCTAAAAAGGTCTTGACAAGGGTTGGTGGTCAAGGATCTCTATCCTAATCACTAACCACAATATGAGAATTGACAAGGATTAATCTCATTAAATCATCCTCTAACTAGTAGTAAAGGAAAGTCAAATGAGCTATATCAATCCTAGTCCATAAGTCCTAACTCTCCACTAATTCAATTAGTGAGAACTAGAGTAAATGGCTCCCAATCATCAATTACTTGGACATTAGTAATTCAAGAGTTCCTAAGTTACCTTTCCAAGCCAAGAGTATAAAATTCTACTCTAAAATCCAACCAAGCATTTCATCAAACACTTGGAAGGCATAAAAGGAAAGCATAGTAAAATTACAAGAAAAGTAAATCTACACTACTCAATTGCAAGGAATTAAACAACAACAAATCAAATGAACACAATTATTATGAATTACCTCTAATTGAATTGAAAGAGAATAGGAGGAACAAAAGTAGATCTACAACAAAGTATAAGAACAACATAAAGGAAATTACAACAAAAGAATAGAGGAAGATGAATGTAACAACAATGAATTAAGAGGATAGAAGTAGAAGAAAGCAAAGATTAAAACCTAGATCTAAGAACTAATCTTAATCCTAATCCTAGAGAGAAGTGAGAGCTTCTCTCTCTAGAAACTACTTCTAAACTAATCCTAAACTAATGGTAACTAACAACTGTTTCCCTCTTCACTCCTTGGGTTAAATAGCATCAGAAATGAGTTGGATTGGGCCCACAAGGCTTTAGAATTCGCTGGCCACATTTTGCTTTAAGTGAACCAGGTGGCAGCAACGGCGCGTGCACATACTTTGCGCGTGCGCGCCACCATACGTATAGCAACTATGGCAAATCTTAAATCGTTTCGAAGCCCCAGATGTTAGCTTTCTAACCCAACTGGAACCGCATCATTTGGACTTCTGTAGCTCAAGTTATGGTCGTTTAAGTGCGAAGAGGTCGGCTTGACAGCTTTCCGGTTCTTTCATTTCTTCATGAGTTCTCCAACTTTTCATGCTTCTTTCTTCATTCCCTTGATCCAATCTTTGCCTCCTAAACCTTAAATCACTTAACAAACATATCAAGGCATCTAATGGAATCAAGGAGAATTAGATTTAGCTATTTTAAGACCTAAAAAGCATGTTTTCACTCTTAAGCACAATTAAAGGAGAAGTTATAAAACCATGCTATTTCAATGGATAAATGTGGGTAAAAGGTTATAAAATCCCCTAAAATCAATACAAGATAAACCCTACAAATGGGTTTTATCAAGAAGCTAGGGATCTTTGAGGTGCAAGCTGCAAGAATCTCACTAGAGATGGCAGACAATTCAAGAAAACAAGCTTATGGACTTGTAGAGGATGTTCTGGTAAAGATTGAAGACCATTACATCCCTGCTGATTTCATAGTCCTAGAGACTGGGAAGTGCATGGATGAATCCTTCATCCTTGGCAGACCCTTCCTAGCCACAGCAAAGGCTATGATTGATGTGGACAAAGGAGAATTGATCATTCAAGTGAATGAAGAATCCTTTGTGTTTAAGGCTCAAGGATATCCCTCTGTCACCATGGAGAGGAAGCAGGAAGAGCTTCTCTCAAAACAGAGCCAAACAGAGCCCCCACAGTCAAACTCTAAGTTTGGTGTTAGGAGGCCACAACCAAATTCTAAGTTTGGTGTTGAACCCCTACATTCAAACTCTAAGTTTGGTGTTGGGAGGTTCCAACATTGCTCTGAGTATCTGTGAGGCTCCATGAGAGCCCACTGTCAAGCTACTGACATTAAACAAGCGCTTGTTGGGAGGCAACCCAATGTTATATTTATCTATTTTTCTTTGTTATTTTATGTTTTTTGTAGGTTGATGATCATGAGAAGTCACAAAATCAATCGAAAAAGCAAAAACAGAATGAAAAATAGAAAGAAAAATAGCACACCCTGGAGGAAGACCTTGCTGGCGTTTAAACGCCAGTAAGGGCAGCAAATGGGCGTTTAACGCCAGAAAGGAGCACCAGACTGGCGTTAAACGCTAGGAAAGGGCAAGAAGTTGGCGTTAAACGCCAGAAATGGGCACCAGCCCGGCGTTTAACGCCAGAATTGGCATGAAGAGCATTTTTGCTCGCCATATGGTGCAAGGATGAATTTTCCTTGACACCTCAGGATCTGTGGACCCCACAGGATCCCCACCTACCCCACCACCCTCTCTCTTCTTCTTCACCCATTCACCAATCACCTCAACACCTCTTCCCCAAAAACCCCTCACCTATCAAATCCCATCTTTCTCTTCACCACTCACTTTCATCCTTCATAAAACCCCACTCACCTCACCATTCAAATTCAAACCACTTTCCCTCCCAAACCCACCCTCCCATAGCCGAACCCTACCCCTCTCTCCACCCCTATATAAACCCACCTTCACCCCTTCATTTTCACACAACCTAAACACTACTTCTCCCCCTTTGGCCGAACCACAAAGCCATCTCCATCTCCTCTATTCCTTCTTCTTCTACTCTCTTCTTTCTTCTTTTGCTCGAGGACGAGCAAACCTTCTAAGTTTGGTGTGGTAAAAGCATTGCTTTTTGTTTTTCCATAACCATTTATGGCATCTAAGGCCGGAGAAACCTCTAGAAAGAGGAAAGGGAAGGCAAAAGCTTCCACCTCCGAGTCATGGGAGATGGAGAGATTCATCTCAAGGGTGCATCAAGACCACTTCTATGAAGTTGTGGCCATGAAGAAGATGATCCTCGAGGTCCCTTTTCAAACTCAAAAAAGGTCAACTTTAATCAAAGGTTGGACCAAGTCCTCATGGATATCTGTGTGGAAGAAGCTCAATGCAAACAGGAGATCCCACTCATCATGAAATCCCTGAGATACCTCAAGGCAAAAAGAGTGTGCTTAAGAACCCTGGACACCTCTAATTGGGGACTCTAGCAAAGCTGAGTCACAATCTGAAAAGGTTCACCCAATTATGTGTCTGTGGCATGTATGTATCCGGTGGTAATACTGGAAGACAAAGTGCTTTGGGCCACGGCCAAGACTCATAAAGTAGCTATGTTCAAGAATCATCATACTTAACTAAGAGAATCAATAATACTATCTGGATTCTGAGTTCCTATAGAAGCCAATCATTCTGAATTTCAAAGGATAAAGTGAGATGCCAAAACTGTTCAGAGGCAAAAAGCTAAAAGCCCCGCTCATTTAATTAATACTGATCTTCATAGATGTTTTTGGAGTTCATTGCATATTCTCTTCTGTTTATCTTATTTGATTTTCAGTTGCTTGAGGACAAGCAACAATTTAAGTTTGGTGTTATGATGAGCGGATAATTTGTACGCTTTTTGGCATTGTTTTTAGTATGTTTTTAGTATGTTTTAGTTAGTTTTTAGTATATTTTTATTAGTTTTTAGTTAAAATTCACTTTTCTTGACTTTACTATGAGTTTGTATATTTTTATGTGATTTCAAGTATTTTCTGGTTGAAATTGAGGGACCTGAGCAAAAATCTGATTCAGAGACTGAAAAGGACTGCAAATGCTGTTGGATTCTGACCTCATTGCACTCGAAGTGGATTTTCTTGAGCTACAGAAGCCCAATTGGTGCGCTCTTAACGGCGTTGGAAATTATACATCCTGGGCTTTCCAGCAATATATAATAGTCCATACTTTGCCCGAGATTTGATGGCCCAAACTGGCGTTCCAAATCAGCTCAAAACTGCCCGACGTTAAACGCCGGAACTGGCACAAGAATGGGAGTTAAACGCCCAAACCGGAACAAAAGCTGGCGTTTAACTCCAAGAAAAGTCTCTACACATGAAAGCTTCAATGCTCAGCCCAAGCACACACCAAGTGGGCCCGGAAGTAGATTTTTATGTCATTTACTCATCTTTGTAAACCCTAGGCTACTAGTTCTCTACAAATAGCACCTTTTACTATTGTATTTTCATCTTTGGATCATTTTCGATCTTAGGATCATCTTTGGACGTCTAGTTCTTAGATCATCTGGGTAGCTATCTTTGAGTAGTTTTACGCTATCTTAGATCATGGGGGCTGGCCTCACGGCCATGCCTAGACCTTGTTCTTATGTATTTTCAACGGTGGAGTTTCTACACACCATAGATTAAGGTGTGGAGCTCTGCTGTACCTCGAGTATTAATGCAATTACTATTGTTCTTCTATTCAATTCAGCTTGTTCTTGTTCTAAGATATCACTTGTTCTTCAACTTGATGAATGTGATGATCCGTGACACTCATCATCATTCTCCCCTATGAACGTGTGCCTGACAACCACCTCCGTTCTACCTTAGATTGAGTGGATATCTCTTGGATCCCTTAATCGGAATCCTCGTGGTATAAGCTAGAATTGATGGCGGCATTCAAGAGAATCCGAAAGGTCTAAACCTTGCCTGTGGTATTCTGAGTAGGATTCAATGATTGAATGACTGTGACGAGCTTCAAACTCCTGAAGGCTGGGCGTTAGTGACAGACGCAAAAGAATCAATGGATTCTATTCCAACCTGATTGAGAACCGACAGATGATTAGCCGTGCCGTGACAGGGTGCGTTGAACATTTTCACTGAGAGGACGGGATTGTAGCCACTGACAATGGTGATGCCCAACATACAGCTTGCCATGGAAAGGAGTAAGAAGGATTGGATGAAGACAGTAGGAAAGCAGAGAGACGGAAGGGACAAAGCATCTCCATACGCTTATCTGAAATTCTCACCAATGAATTACATAAGTATCTCTATCCTTGTTTTATGTTTTATTCATAAATCATTCATGACCATTTGAATCTGCCTGACTGAGATTTACAAGATGACCATAGCTTGCTTCATACCAACAATCTCCGTGGGATCGACCCTTACTCGCGTAAGGTTTATTACTTGGACGACCCAGTGCACTTGCTGGTTAGTTGTGCAAAGTTGTGATAAAGAGTTGAGATTTCAATTGAGCGTACCATGTTGATGGCGCCATTGATGATCACAATTTCGTGCACCAGTGCACGAAATTGTGATCATCAATAATGGCACCAAAAACTTGGTAGCGCTCTCAAACGTGAATCACACTTAGTCACAACTCCACACAACTAACCAGCAAGTGCATTAGGTCGTCCAAGTAATACCTTACGTGAGTAAGGGTCGATCCCACAGAGATTGTTAGTATGAAGCAAGCCATGGTCATCTTATAAATCTCAGTTAGACGGATAATAAATGTTATGGAGTTTTCGAATAGTAAATAAAGCATAAAATAAAGATAGAAATACTTATGTAAATTATTGGTGAGAATTTTGGATAAGTGTATGGAGATGAATTGTCCCTGTTGGATATCTGCTTTCCTACTGCCTTCCCTCAATCCTTCTTACTCCTTTCCATGGCAAGCTGTATGTAGGGCATCACCGTTGTCAATGGCTACATCCCATCCTCTCAGTGAAAACGGTCCAAATGCTCTGTCACAGCACGGCTAATCATCTATCGGTTCTCGATCATGTCGGAATAGAATCCTTTTATTCTTTTGCGTTTGTCATCACGCCCAACAATCGCGTGTTTGAAGCTCCTCAGAGTCATTAAATCCCGGAATCCTACTCGGAATACCACAGACAAGGTTAAACTTTCTGGATTCCTATGAATGCCGCGATCAATTCTAGCCTATATCACGAAGATTCTGATTAAGAAATCCAAGAGATATGCGCCCGGTCTAAGGTAGAACGGAAGTGGTTGTCAGTCACGTAACATAGGTGAGAATGATGGTGAGTGTCATGAATCACCACATTCATCATGGTGAAGTGCAACGAATATCTTGGAACAGGAATAAATCGAATTGAATAGAAAATAGTAGTAGTTGCATTAAAACTCGAGGTACAGCAGAGCTCCACACCCTTAATCTATGGTGTGTAGAAACTCCACCGTTGAAATACATAAGTGATGAAGGTTCAGGCATGGCCGAATGGCCAGCCCCCAAACGTGATCAGTAGTCTCCTCCGATGAATAATAAAATAAAACTGAGACCAAAGATGTCTAATACAATAGTAAAACGTCCTATTTATACTAGACTAGCTACTAGGGTTTACAGAAGTAAGTAATTGATGCAGAAATCCACTTCCAGGGCCCACTTGGTGTGTGCTTGGGCTGAGCTTGATCTTTACACGAGCTGGGGTTTATCTTGGAGTTGAACGCCAAGTTGTAACGTGTTTTTGGCATTCAACTCTGGTTCGTGACGTGTTTCTGGCGTTTGACTCCAGAATGCAGCATGGAACTGGCGTTGAGCGCCAGTTTACGTCGTCAAATCTCGAATAAAGTATGGACTATTATATATTTCTGGAAAGCTCTGGATGTCTACTTTCCAGAAAATCCATTTCGAGTGCAGGAAGGTCAGAATCCAACAGCCTCAGCAGTCCTTTGTCAGCCTCCTTATCAGAGTTTTGCTCAGGTCCTTCAATTTCAGCCAGAAATTACCTGAAATCACAGAAAAACACAGAAAGTCATAGTAAAGTCCAGAAATGTGAATTTAGCATAAGAACTAATGAAAACATCCCTAAAAGTAGCTAGATTATACTAAAAACTATCTAAAAACAATGCCAAAAAGCGTATAAATTATCCGCTCATCAATCATCCCGAAGAAGTATGGCTTTGGTGTCTTTAGCTCTGTAGGGGACTCCGGCTGCTGAGATAAGATCAGAGACCAAGGCGGGGAAAGGTAGGTTGCCCGCGATCCGCACGTGTTCCATAGCATTCCGGATATGTCTCGGTAAATTTAGAGGCTGGTCTGTAAGGATGCACCATAGTAGAATGGCCATGTCTGCGGTGAATGAGGACTCATGAGTACTCAGAAAGACGTAATGGGACATAATCTGTGCCCATACGTGAGCCTCTAAGGTAAGTGCAGAAGCCGAGATTCCCCTGGGATGGGAACGATGGTATCTGAAGATCCATTTGCTGCTAGGTTGAGCGATAACTCTGAGAACAGCGTCCCAGTCAAAGTTGTACACCTGGCGCTTGATGGCGGCTTTCTGAAAAGCATCCAATCCTTCTGGAGCAGGGGGAAGATCTAAGGCTCGCTGAATGGCCTCTTCTGTAATGGGGACTTGCTTCTGACGTATAAAGACAGACTGCAAGGTTGGCAGGTGGAAGTTGGAGTAGAACTCAACTACCCAAGAAAGACTGACCTGCCTTGGCTGTCTCTGTAGGAAACCCCATTGTCTTCGTTCAATTTGTGGCTCAACAAAGTCGGCAATACGAGGCGGAAGGATAAGAAGGTATTCATTGTTGTAATTCTGAGCTCCTAGAATAGGAAACATCTGCTCACAGTAGCGATTTGGAAATCGTGCAGTGTCCTTTGCTGGGAAAGCTCTCTCCTTTTCATCAACCTTTATGATCCTATTAATTCTTTTTGTTGAGGGCTTGACTGCAGTTGAAGAAGGCTCTGCCACTAATGCTCTTTTTGTTCCTTTCCTTGCTGTGGGTTTGGGGGTAGCTTTCTCTTTGCCTTTCTTGGTGGCCATTCTGAAAAAGGAAAGAGAAAGTAAATTAAATCTAAAGAGATAGAGCAAGGAAGAGGATTGAATGAGTGATAATCAGTGCACGGTAAAGATGAATGAAGTGAACACATGGTCATGACAACATGTGAAAAGTTCATCGAAGGGAATAAAACAAGTGCATGATAGGGTAAGTAGATGCAAGATGTTTATTGGCATGCCGGCAAGGGCATGAGTAGCATAGATCAAGCATCACTTCGTAACAAAGTATCACGTTTGTATTGACAATTAAATTCAATTAATACAATAGTAAAGGGAATTTGTGAAAAGCAGGCATTGAATAGTAGAATAGAATAATGTAGAAAAGTGCATGATGCCATATGGGCTTTTTCACAAACACATAGCATGCATGGTAACTAGGGTATGGAAAGTATTAGATTGAACACGCAAGCAATCCTAAAAAAAATATATAATTGTTGGTGCGCGAAATTGTGAACAATACTTTTCACAACTCTCATAATATTTTGAAAAGACACAAATTAAAAATATTTTTGGATTTTTAATAATAAAGAATAATCAAAATGCAACTAAAATCAAATAACAATGCATGCAAGACACCAAACTTAGCAGTTTGTATACTACTGACACTAATAAGAATGCAAATGAGACACATAAACACTCAAGTCAAGAGAATTCAAAGATTAGAGTAGGAAATAATCAAGAATTACTTGAAGATCCTTAAGACACATGAATGAATGCATGCAATTGACACCAAACTTAAGATGAGACACTAGACTCAAGCAAGAAACATAGAATATTTTTGGTTTTTATAATTTTTTTTTTGAAATTTTTTTTTTGTTTTTTTCGAAAATTAAGTGGAAAAAGATATCAAAATTCGTAATGAGAATTCCAGGAATCAGTGCAATGCTAGTCTAAGACTCCGGTCCAGGAATTAGACATGGCTTCACAGCCAGCCAAGCTTTCAAAGAAAGCTTCGGTCCAAAACACTAGACATGGCCAAAGGCCAGCCAAGCCTTAGCAGATCACTGCTCCAAAAGCAAGATTGATAAAAATCAACAAGCTCTTGTGATGATAAGTTGAAACCTCGGTCCAATGAGATTAGACATGGCTTCTCAGCCAGCCAGACTTCAACAAATCATCATGAAACTCTAGAATTCATCTTCAAGAATTTTGAAAAAAAATACCTAATCTAAGCAACAAGATGAACCGTCAGTTGTCCAAACTGAACAATCCCCGGCAACGGCGCCAAAAACTTGGTGCTGTTGCCGGATTTTGGCACTGATGTTACCGGACCAAAAGCTTGCTCAAAACTCGAACAATCCCCGGCAACGGCGCCAAAAACTTGGTGCGCGAAATTGTGAACAATACTTTTCACAACTCTCATAATCCCCGGTCATGAACTCCAAAAACTTGGTAGCTCAATTCCATGGCATTACACAATTTCGCACAACTAACCAGCAAGTGCACTGGGTCGTCCAAGTAATAAACCTTACGCGAGTAAGGGTCGATCCCACGGAGATTGTTAGTATGAAGCAAGCTATGGTCATCTTGTAAATCTTAGTCAGGCAGACTCAAATGGATATGGTGATGAACGAAAATAACATAAAAGATAAAGATAGAGATACTTATGTAATTCATTGGTAGGAACTTCAGATAAGCGCATGAAGATGCCTTCCCTTCCGTCTCTCTGCTTTCCTACTGTCTTCATCCAATCCTTCTTATTCCTTTCCATGGCAAGCTCGTGTAGGGTTTCACCGTTGTCAATGGCTACCTCCCATCCTCTCAGTGAAAACGTTTGCCTATGCTCTGTCACAGCATGGGGTAATCAGCTGTCGGTTCTCGGTCAGGCCGGAATAGAATCCAACGATTCTTTTGCGTCTGTCACTAACGCCCCGCCTGCTAGGAGTTTGAAGCACGTCACAGTCATTCAATCATTGAATCCTACTCAGAATACCACAGACAAGGTTAGACCTTCCGGATTCTCTTGAATGCTGCCATCAGTTCTTGCCTATACCACGAAGACTCTGATCTCACAGAATGGCTGGCTCGTTTGTCAGGCGAGCACTCAGTTGTCAGGCGATCAACCATGCATCGTGCAATCAGGAATCCAAGAGATATTCACTAGAGCCTTGGTTGCTTGTAGAACAAAAGTGGTTGTCAGTCACCTTTTTCATAAGTGAGAATGATGATGAGTGTCACGGATCATCACATTCATCAAGTTGAAGAACAAGTGATATCTTAGAACAAGAACAAGCGGAATTGAATGGAAGAACAATAGTAATTGCATTAATACTTGAGGTACAGCAGAGCTCCACATCTTAATCTATGGTGTGTAGAAACTCCACCGTTGAAAATACATAAGCATAAGGTCTAGGCATGGCCGAATGGCCAGCCTCCCAAAGAGGGTTCAATCATCAAAGCATGATCAAAAGATCCTAAGATTGAAAGATTAAAATACAATAGTAAAAGGTCCTACTTATAGAAAACTAGTAGCCTAGGGTGTACAGAGATGAGTAAATGACATAAAAATCCACTTCCGGGCCCAGTTGGTGTGTGTTGGGCTGAGCAATGAAGCAATTTCGTGCAGAGACTCTTCTTGGAGTTAAACGCCAGCTTTTATGCCAGTTTGGGCGTTTAACTCCCAT
Organism: Arachis stenosperma; assembly: GCF_014773155.1. Taxonomy (NCBI): domain Eukaryota; kingdom Viridiplantae; phylum Streptophyta; class Magnoliopsida; order Fabales; family Fabaceae; genus Arachis; species Arachis stenosperma. The sequence continues at coordinate 781,963 of NW_026651370.1, forward strand.
TTGGGTGCCAGTTCCAGCGTTTAACGCTGGGATTCCTGAGGGTGACTTTGAACGCCAGTTTGGGCCATCAAATCTTGGGCAAAGTATGGACTATCATATATTGCTGGAAAGCCCAGGATGTCTACTTTCCAACGCCGTTGAGAGCGCGCCAATTGGGCTTCTTTAGCTCCAGAAAATCCACTTCGAGTGCAGGGAGGTCAGAATCCAACAGCATCTGCAGTCCTTTTTAGTCTCTGAATCAGATTTTGCTCAGGTCCCTCAATTTCAGCCAGAAAATACCTGAAATCACAGAAAAACACACAAACTCATAGTAAAGTCCAGAAAAGTGATTTTTAACTAAAAACTAATAAAAATATACTAAAAACTAACTAGATCATACCAAAAACATACTAAAAACAATGCCAAAAAGTGTATAAATTATCCGCTCATCACAACACCAAACTTAAATTGTTGCTTGTCCTCAAGCAACTGAAAATCAAATAAGATAAAAAGAAGAGAATATGCAATGAATTCCAAAAACATCTATGAAGATCAGTATTAATTAGATGAGCGGGGCTTTTAGCTTTTTGCCTCTGAACAGTTTTGGCATCTCATTCTATCCTTTGAAATTCAGAATGGTTGGCTTCTTTAGGAACTCAGAATCCAGATAGTGTTATTGATTCTCCTAGTTAAGTATGATGATTCTTGAACACAGCTACTTTATGAGTCTTGGCCGTGGCCCAAAGCACTCTGTCTTCCAGTATTACCACCGGATACATACATGCCACAGACACATAATTGGGTGAACCTTTTCAGATTGTGACTCAGCTTTGCTAGAGTCCCCAATTAGAGGTGTCCAGGGTTCTTAAGCACACTCTTTTTGCCTTGGATCACAACCTTATTCTTTCTTTTTCTTTCTTTTTCTCTTTCTTTTTTTTCGGTTTCTTTCTCTTTTTTTTTCGCCTCTTTTTTTTTCACTGCTTTTTCTTGCTTCAAGAATCATTTTTATGATTTTTCAGATCCTCAATAACATGTCTCCTTTTTCATCATTCTTTCAAGAGCCAACATTCATGAACTACAAATTCAAGATACATATGCACTGTTTAAGCATACATTCAGAGAACAAGAGTATTGCCACCACATCAAAATAATTAAACTATTATAAAATTCAAAATTCATGCAATTCTTTCTTTTTTTCAATTAAGCACGTTTTTATTCAAGAAAGGTGATGGATTCTGTTCATACCCTGACCGAGCTCTCCTAACTCGGGAAGTTCGCAGAAGGTCCGACCTCGTCCCAAAGGCCCACGCCTAAGGTCGGACCTCGGACAAATAAAGAAGAAGGCCCATCAAAAGGAACGAAGCCCAAAACCTAAAGGCCGAAAAAGGCCTAGGAAAGGCGGTTCCACAAAAGATAGAGATAAGACTCCCAAAGATAAGATAAGATAAGAATATCTTATCCAGGGAAGATCACGACCAACCACTATAAATACACTGGAGCACCCAGGTATAACTCATACTCTAATTCTACTCAATATCTGCTTGGACCCATGCTAACTTAAGCATCGGAGTGTCATTGCAGGTACAACCCCCCGCCGCTCAACACACCAAGCTCGGGTCACGGAACCCCTACCTCGGGTCTTGCCAGACGACCGAGCTACACGTTTCAGGTAACCCTCGGAACATTGGCGCCGTTGCCGGGGACCTGGAAGTCATCCCTTTACCATGGCGGACGACCCTCCCAACAATAACCACGCTACATCAGAACAAGAAGAGGAAATTGACACCGGAGAATGACCGGACAGCCCTCTATCACCACGCACTCCAGGAGGAAACAAACAGAATCGCCCAAAGACATCACTTCCAAACAAAAATCCACAAAATCCCGAAAAAGAAGAGAGCTCAGAAATTCTAGAAGCAGTACGGGCACAGCAAAACCGACTGAAACAACTCGAAGAGGACATAAAAAAGCAGAAAGAAACTGAACAAGATTTGAGAAGGGAAGCTCGCAAGCGCAGAGAGTTAGAAGAAAAGCTGCGGAAGATAGAGGCCGAGTTGAAAGACCGGACGGAACGCGGCACCACCCCCGAAAACAACCATGATCCCTTCACGCAAGAGATCATGAAGAAGAAGGTACCGCGAAACTTCAAACCACCTGATATGGATCTCTACGACGGCACCACCGACCCAAGTCACCACCTCAGCAACTTCCGAAGCAGAATGTACCTGGTCGACGCCTCCGACGCGATTCGGTGCAAAGCCTTCCCCACCACTCTCACCAAGTCGGCCATGAAGTGGTTCGACAACCTGCCACCAGGATCAATCTCCAGCTTCGAGGACCTAACCAAAAAATTCCTAACAAGGTTCTCTATTCAAAAAGGACAAGGCAAAACATGCCCCCAGTCTACTCGGGATCAAACAGGGTAACCAAGAAACTCTCCGAGAATACATGGAGCGATTCAACAAAGCCTGCCTGGACATACAACACTTGCCCACTGAAGCAGCCATCATGGGATTAGCAAACGGCCTAAAAGAAGGACCATTTAGCCAATCCCTATCCAAACGATACCCGACCTCCTTATACGAGGTGCAAGAGCGGGCAGAAAAATATATCAACATGGAGGAAACCTCCCAGCTAAGAGACTCTTCTAGGAAGGAATCAACCTACCCACTCCGAGACCGAGATCGAGAACAGAAAAAGAAAGAAGAGTCCAACTCGGACAAACCACGGAAGTACCATAGCTACACTCCCCTCCGAGTTTCCCTGGTAGACGTCTACAGAGAGGTATGCCACACCGAAAAAATCCCACCGCCCCGACCTTTAAAACACAAGAGAGCGGGGAGAGATCAGTCCGAATACTGTGAATACCACAAGCTCTACGGTCATTCTACTAATGACTGCCACGACCTGAAGAATGTTATAGAAAAGCTAGCCAGAGAAGGAAAACTCGACAGATACATAGCGGAAAAAGGAGAAGAGACCAAAAAGAGAAGGAGGGGAGATAACGAGGATCGGGCCGAACAGACCCTGTGAACCCCTGAAAGGCATATACACATGATAAACGGAGGTTTTGCAGGCGGAGGAACATCCAGATCCTCGCGAAAAAGACACCTCAAAGAGATCTATCATGTCCGAGAAGACAATCCCCTGCCCGAGCTGCCAACCATCTCATTTACCCAAGAAGATGCTCAGGGGATAATACCCGGCCACGACGATCCTATGGTGATCACCATTATCCTAGCAAACGCCAACTTACATCGAACCCTGATTGACCAAGGAAGCTCAGCAGATATCCTGTTCAAAGCGGCCTTTGACAAGCTCGGACTTGAAGAAAAAGAGCTAAAGGCCTATCCCTCCGACCTATTTGGGCTAGGGGACACCCCGATCCACCCCTTAGGATACATCTCGCTACACACTACCTTCGGAAGAGGCGAGCAATCTAAAACGTTAAGCATCGACTACATTATAGTCGACGTTACCTCAGCATACAATGCCCTCATTGGGCGACCAACCCTAAACAGACTGGCAGCTGTGGTATCAACCCCACACCTCTGTATGAAGTTCCCTACCGCAAAGGGAATCGCCACCCTAAAAGGCGACCAAAAATTAGCACGGCGATGCTACAACGAAAGTCTAAGCCTAAAAGGGAAAGAAGTCAACACAATAGAACTCGGGCGAGTTCAAACCCGAGAAGACCTTCGGCCACAACCAGAGGGAGAAACCGAAAGGATCCAAATCGGGAACACACCTGAAAAAGTAACAAACATTGGAGCAAACCTCGAAGCAGGCCTAAAGGAGGAACTCATAACCCTCTTAAGGGAGAATTCCGACCTCTTCGCCTGGAAGGCCTCCGACATGCCAGGCATAAGTCCTGACCTGATGTGCCATAAGCTATCAGTATACCCGGGATCCAGACCCGTCCAACAGAGACGCCGGAAGCTCGGACCCGAGCGCATGCAGGCAATAGAAGAACAGGTACAAGCACTGCTAGATGCAGGATTCATTAGGGAAGTAAAATATCCCCTATGGCTCGCAAACGTGGTCTTGGTAAAAAAGCCCAACGGAAAATGGAGGATGTGCGTCGATTACACGGATCTCAACAAAGCCTGCCCCAAAGACCCATATCCACTACCAAACATCGACGCCTTAGTCGACGCAGCCTCAGGCTACAGATATCTCTCCTTCATGGATGCATACTCGGGATACAATCAAATCCCGATGTACGGACCCGACCAAGAAAAGACCTCGTTCATAACCCCAAGGGCAAACTACTGCTACGTAGTAATGCCCTTCGGGCTGAAGAACGCCGGGGCAACCTACCAGAGGCTAATGAACAAAGTATTCTCAGAGCACATCGGGCTACAGCTAGAAGTGTACGTCGACGATATGCTGGTAAAGACACAAGAAGACAGAAACTTAGTTCCCGACCTCACAAGTGTCTTCGGCACCCTCAGGAAACACAACATGAGACTTAACCCGACCAAGTGCACCTTCGCCGCAGAAGCCGGAAAGTTCTTAGGCTTCATGCTGACTCAAAGAGGCATCGAAGCAAACCCGGACAAATGCCAAGCGATACTCAAAATGAAGAGCCCGACGTGTGTCAAAGAAGTACAACAACTAAATGGAAGGCTAGCCGCCCTATCAAGATTCTTGGCAGGATCAGCGATAAAATCACTACCTCTCTACTCACTCCTAAAGAAAGGGAAACCCTTCTCATGGACCCCGGAGTGCGAAAAAGCCTTCCAAGAATTCAAGGAATTCCTCGGGCAGCCACCAATCCTAACCCGACCTTTAAAAGGGGAAGAGCTCGTATTATACCTCTCGGTCGGACATCGGGCAGTTGCTTCAGCATTAATACGAGAAAATAACCAAGGACAACACCCCATATACTTCGTAAGCAAGGCACTACAAGGGGCCGAATTAAACTATCAGAAAATAGAGAAATTCGCCTACGCCCTAGTATTCACGGCTCGGAGGCTCCGTCCCTACTTTCAAGCCCACACCATCAAAGTCCGGACGAACCAACCCATGAGACACATCCTACAAAAAACAGACATGGCAGGACGAATCCTACAATGGGCGGTGGAACTGTCCGAGTTCGACCTCCACTATGAAGCCCGGACTGCCATAAAATCTCAATATCTAGCCGACTTCATCGCAGAATATACTGAGACCCCGGGAACCCCACTCTCGTGGAATCTGTATGTCGACGGGTCCTCAAACAAAACAGGAAGCGGAGCCGGTGTTATACTCGAAAGCGACCAAGGAACACAGATAGAGCTATCCTTAAAATTCGAATTCCAGGCTTCAAACAACCAAGCCGAATACGAGGCCCTACTAGCAGGACTAAAGCTAGCCGAAGAGGTCGGAGCCCAGAGAATCACGATCTTCAGCGACTCCCAGGTCGTCACATCACAAGTAAATGGAAGTTACCAGGCCAAAGACCCTACTATGAAAAAATACCTGGACCAAACACAGGCACAATTACGACACTTCCCGGAAATACAAATCCAGCACATACCTCGGGAACAAAATGCCCGGGCAGACGCCCTCTCGAAGCTCGCTAGCACCAAGCCCGGAGGCAACAACAGAAGCCTTCTCCAAGAAACCCTACAATCTCCCTCCGTGCTAAGAGAGGAAGAAACGTTAAATATATCCAACCAACAGCAAGGATGGATGACCCCCATACTCAACTACCTGAAGTCGGGAACTCTCCCCATAGAAAGAAAAGAAGCTAAAAGGCTTACAAAGGACGCCCAGAATTATACGCTAATTCACGACGTATTATACAGAAGAGGATTCTCAAACCCCCTCCTTAGGTGCGTTCCGACCTCAGAAACAAAGGGCGTCCTCGAAGAAGTCCACGAAGGCATGTGTGGGAACCATCTCGGAGCTCGGGCACTATCCAAGAAAGTAGTCAGGGCCGGGTTCTACTGGCCGACCTTACAAAGAGACGCGACAGAGTTTGTGAAAATATGCCCCCCTGCCAAAAACACGCCAATTTTCACAAGGCACCGCCCGAAGACCTTATCAGCATCACTGCGCCATGGCCCTTCGCAAAATGGGGACTCGACCTACTCGGCCCGTTTCCACAAGGACCGGGGCAAGTCAAATACCTCATAGTAGGGGTCGACTACTTCACAAAGTGGATCGAAGCCGAACCCTTAGCCACTATTACGGCTCAGAAAAGCCGTAAATTCCTATACAAAAACATCGTCACGAGGTTCGGAGTCCCCTACTCCATCACAACAGACAATGGAACACAGTTCACGGACACAAGTTTTCAGAACTTGGTGGCCGAACTAAAAATCAAACAGCAATTCACATCGGTCGAGCACCCACAAGCCAATGGACAAGCAGAGGCTGCAAATAAAGTCATCTTGGCCGGGTTAAAGCGAAGACTCCAAGAGGCCAAAGGGGCGTGGGCCGACGAACTCCCCCAGGTACTATGGGCATATCGGACAACCCCGCACTCTACAACGGGAGAATCCCCATTCCGGCTAGCTTACGGGATGGAGGCAATGATTCCTATCGAAATAGATGAAGGGTCGCCCAGAGTCATCTTCTACAACGAAAGAGGCAACCCACAGGCACAAAGGGAAGAACTCGACCTCCTCCCCGAGGTCCGAGAAAGAGCCCGAATCCGAGAAGAAGCCTTAAAACGGCGAACGGCCCTCAGATACAATCAAAAGGTAATAAAGCGAAGCTTCTCCAGTCACGACCTGATTCTAATCCGAAATGACATCGGAACACAAAAGTCGGGAGAAGGAAAGCTAGCCGCAAATTGGAAAGGGCCCTACAAGGTAATAGAAGTCTTAGGGACAGGCTACTACAAAATATCCGACCTAGAAGGCAATGAGCTGCCCAGGACCTGGCACGCCTGTAATCTAAGACGGTACTACAGCTAGAAAAACTTAACCCGAGGTGTACTCTTTTTCCCTACAAGGGTTTTTTAATGAGACACCCGGTTAAGTAGGATACCCGACCTAAAGGGTAAACACTTTGTAAATATTCTTTCTTTTTAATACTAATCAAATTTCTCTATTTTCTCTCCTCATGATGAAGCAAATCCTAGAAAGTACCCCACCAAGGCGCATTAATTTATGCTCGGCAAAACGCAAAAAATCATTTGCCAAGAGACCATACGAGGTCGGCAAAGATAAAGCGACGAGGTTCAAATTAATGTGAGAAGTTATAAAGTAACTCTGAAATGGCTCGAAAAGCCAAATAAAAAAGAGGTTACAAAAATAACTTAAAAAGGCCGACCAAACGACGAAGTCGGACCCAACAAAGGGAAAAGTTATAAAGTAACTCTAAAATGGCTCAAAAAGCCAAATAAAAGAGATTACAGAAATAACTCAAAAGAACCGACCAACGACAAAGTCGGACCTAACAAAAAGGAGGTACTCGAGCACCCGATGTCCGAGAAAAAGCTCGGCCCGAGAAAGAAGCCTTAAAACGGCAAGAACCAGGATTTCGAAAAAACGCTTACTAAAAAGTTGCTTTACAAAAAGCAACTAAAAAGTACAAAGCGAAAAGAACGAAATCGAAAGAAGTTTCAAAACGCTAGCTAAAAAGTTGTTATCCGAAAAACAACTAAAAAGCACGAAAGCGGAGACATAAAGTCAAAACGCTAGCTAAAAAGTTGTTATCCGAAAAACAACTAAAAAGCACGAAAGCGGAGACATAAAGTCAAAACGCTAGCTAAAAAGTTGTTATCCGAAAAACAACTAAAAAGCACAGAAGCGGAAACATAAAGTCAAAACGCTAGCTAAAAAGTTGTTATCCGAAAAACAACTAAAAAGCACAGAAGCGGAAACATAAAGTCAAAACGCTAGCTAAAAAGTTGTTATCCGAAAAACAACTAGAAAGCACGAAGGCAGAAACCAAAGGTCAAAACACAAACACCGCATAATAAAGTCACCACAAGTGGCTAAATAAAAGCAAAAAGGTGTCCAAAAGTGTTCACAAAAGCCATCCAACAAAAAGCCCACAGGCCGGGCAAACCACTAAAAAGATCACAGAGGATCAAGGTCCTTTCCGGTCTCCGCATCAACAGAAGGCTGCGGAGGGAACATCGAAATCGGGACTGCATCGACAGCACCATCATCCCGGCTTGAAACTTCCACACCAGATCTATCCTCAGCCAAAGGTGAAGTCGGGTTCACAACCGGAACCTCGGGGTCGGACACCGGAGCCTTGTGGTCGGACACCGAAACATCATCCTCGGCAGGAGCAGGAACAATCTTTCCCTCCACAACAATGTTTTCCGTACTGAATAAGCTCAGATCCAGGTCGGGAGCAAGAACCCGGACCTGATCCCTCAAATTCACAAACGTAGCATCCATACCCTTGGCCACATTATCTTCCAGCTCGTAAAAATCATCCCGAGCAGACTGCAACTTCTCCTTCGTCTCCACAAGCTCGGCATACAGCTTAGTATAGTTCTCCGTCGCCACCCTCGCCATCTCCTCAGATGTCTTCGCCGCCGCCACAGCCGCGGTGGCCCTAGTTTTCTCTTCCTCCAAAGAGGCCTCCAGCTCAGTAATCCTGGCAGCCTTCAGTTGACTAATCTTATCAAGCTCGGACCGTGCCTTCTCAAGTCGGGAGCTGGTCGCCCCAAGGGGAGCTTTCTTGAACTCCCGAGCAATAGCGGCATGAAGACTAGCCATCCGAACACAGCTCCGCGCCATATACTGAAAGTGATGCTCCATAGACGCATCATCAGTAGAAATAAAGGTCTGGGGGAGAATGTGCTGCTCAATCCAACCAAGAGCGTCAAAATCCTTATCATTGAAACCGGCAAGCTCTTGAGAGGTCTTCTGTTTCTTGGGGGGAGGACCCGAGGTCGAAGACGGGGAAAGGTGACCGGGTCCGGAGGTCGGAGGATCTTGAGTTATAGCTCGGAACTGAGGAGTCGGAATGGTCTTCGACCGAGTCTGAACACCCACGGTAGTCTTCTGCGGAGAAGATCGGGCAGAAGCCTCAGCCTCGATATTCCGAGCAGCCGCAGACTTCTTCGACCGACGAAGGAACTTCATGGAATCAGCCTGAGAAGACATCTCTGCAGAAACAAAAGAAAGGGATTATCACAACAGAAAAACCTCCAAAACGAAGCCAAAATACTAAGATGAAATCTCAAAGAGGTCGGGAACTACCTAACTCGGAACGGAGAAGGCTTGGATCTCCCAACATTTTCTTCGTATCCAAGTGAGGTGCCCGACCCCATAAACTGCTCAACACACCCACAAAAGCCTGCTCCACCTCATCCAGACTCTCAAAAGTATACTTAACCGACACTACATTCTCCTGCCAACAAAGAGGAAAACAAGGCTCCCCACTCTCATCTAGAAAGAAAGGTCGGACATCTCCAGCAGCCCGGACCTTGAAATAGTAGTTCTTGAAATCATGAAACGACTCATCATACAAGGTACAAAACTTCTTCCCCAGGTTAGCCCTAAAAGAGACCTAGGACACCTTCCCAGCACCCGACCCCGGCTTCGTCAACACGAACAGATAGGAAAAAAGAGAAACAGAAGGGGAGACGCCCAAAAACTGACACAAAAGTTGAAACAGCTTTAAAAACGCCCAAGAATTTGGATGGAGTTGCGTAGGGGCAAGGTTACAAGACCAAAGGACCTCGGACTCCAAGTCGGTAAAAGGAAGTCGTACACCCAGCTTAGAGAAAAAACAATCGTAAGCATAAAAGAATAGCTTCTCGGAACTTTCTAAAGGCGGGAAGCACACTCTCTCCTCGGACTCCGGGGCTACTAGCTCATAATCCCGCTCAGACTCCCTGTTCTCACAAATACTACACTCCCTACGGAACCTAACTAGATACTCAGAATCTACAACAGAAGGGACCCTTAGAGGAACAGGATCTACCCAACCAAGACCACTCGGAATCTTGGTCGACATTGCTTGAAACACCTTTCGAGACATAAAAAATCTTGCCTACAAAGAAGAATACAACAGCAAGCCAAAAATCACATAATAGGCAGACAACAAAAAACCCATTCAGCAGAAGCAAGAAAACAAAAGTTCTTTTAGAAGAAAAAATGCAGTAACCCGAAAACAAAGTACCAAGAGAAAAGAGCCCCCCCCACATACAAACAACCAAAGCAATGGCGGCGCCTCTCTTCGGGGCAACCCCAGCATAGAAGAAAAAGAAACAAAAGCATATGTGCACAGCGAAAGTAAAGACGAGAAACAAACCTGGAAGAAAGGAAGAAGACGACGAGCTCCGATGCAAGAAGAACAGAGAGAAAGAAGGAAGATGCTCGAAAGAGAGGTGGCGAAAAACCCAGAAAAAGGGAAAGGGAACAGAATAAACAAAGAAAATGAGGAAAGGGGCAAATAAATAATGCCTTCGCAGAGCCCGAACGGAAATCGAGGAGAAACGGTAAAAAGCAATAAACGCTGAAACGGCCATTTTCAAAATTTTGAAAAGATGACTATGCCCGAGCTCGACCTCTCAAAAGGACGAACTCGGACAGGGGCACTGTTCATACCCTGACCGAGCTCTCCTAACTCGGGAAGTTCGCAGAAGGTCCGACCTCGTCCCAAAGGCCCACGCCTAAGGTCGGACCTCGGACAAATAAAGAAGAAGGCCCATCAAAAGGAACGAAGCCCAAAACCTAAAGGCCGAAAAAGGCCTAGGAAAGGCGGTTCCACAAAAGATAGAGATAAGACTCCCAAAGATAAGATAAGATAAGAATATCTTATCCAGGGAAGATCACGACCAACCACTATAAATACACTGGAGCACCCAGGTATAACTCATACTCTAATTCTACTCAATATCTGCTTGGACCCATGCTAACTTAAGCATCGGAGTGTCATTGCAGGTACAACCCCCCGCCGCTCAACACACCAAGCTCGGGTCACGGAACCCCTACCTCGGGTCTTGCCAGACGACCGAGCTACACGTTTCAGGTAACCCTCGGAACAGATTCATAGGACATTCATAACTTTAAGGCATAGACACTAAGACACTAATGATCACAAGACACAAACATGGATAACATAAGCATAAAATTCGAAAAACAGAAGAATAAAGAACAAGGAGATTAAGGAACGGGTCCACCTTAGTGATGGCGGCTCTTTCTTCCTCTTGAAGATCCAATGGAGTGCTTGAGCTCCTCAATATCTCTTCCTTGTCTTTGTTGTTCCTCCCTCATGATTCTTTGGTCTTCTCTAATTTCATGAAGGATGATGGAGTGTTCTTGATGCTCCACCCTTAGTTGTCCCATGTTGGAACTCAACTCTCCTAGGGAGGTGTTTAGTTGCTCCCAATAATTTTGTGAAGGAAAGTGCATCCCTTGAGGCATCTCAGGGATCTCATGATGAGAGGGGTCTCTTGTGTGCTCCATCCTCTTTTTAGTGATGGGCTTGTCTTCATCAATGGGGATGTCTCCCTCTATGTCAACTCCCACTGAATAACAGAGGTGACAAATGAGATGAGGAAAGGCTAATGGTGCACGAAATCGTGATCACTACAACTTCGCACAACTAACCAGCAAGTGCACTGGGTCGTCCAAGTAATACCTTACGTGAGTAAGGGTCGATCCCACGGGGATTGTTGCTATGAAGCAAGCTATGGTCATCTTGTAAATCTTAGTCAGGCAGACTCAAATGTATGATAGTGATGAACGAAAATAACATAAAAGGTAAAGATAGAGATACTTATGTAATTCATTGGTAGGAACTTCAGATAAGCGCATGAAGATGCCTTCCCTTCCGTCTCTCTGCTTTCCTACTGTCTTCATCCAATCCTTCTTATTCCTTTCCATGGCAAGCTCGTGTAGGGTTTCACCGTTGTCAGTGGCTACCTCCCATCCTCTCATTGGAAATGTTCAACGCACCCTGTCACGGCACGGCTATCCATCTGTCGGTTCTCAATCAGGCCGGAATAGAATCCAGTGATTCTTTTGCGTCTGTCACTAACGCCCCGCCCTCAGGAGTTTGAAGCACGTCACAGTCATTCAATCATTGAATCCTACTCAGAATACCACAGACAAGGTTAGACCTTCCGGATTCTCTTGAATGCCGCCATCAGTTCTCGCCTATACCACGAAGACTCTGATCTCACGGAATGGTTGGCTCGTTTGTCAGGCGAGCACTCGGTTGTCAGGCGATCAACCATGCATCGTGCAATCAGGAATCCAAGAGATATTCACTAAGCCTCATATGCTTGTAGAACAAGAGTGGTTGTCAGTCACCTTGTTCATGAGTGAGAATGATGATGAGTGTCACGGATCATCACATTCATCAAGTTGAAGAACAAGTGATATCTTAGAACAAGAACAAGCGGAATTGAATGGAAGAACAATAGTAATTGCATTAATACTCGAGGTACAGCAGAGCTCCACACCTTAATCTATGGTGTGTAGAAACTCCACCGTTGAAAATACATAAGCATAAGGTCTAGGCATGGCCGAATGGCCAGCCTCCCAATGATCTAAGATAGCATAAAACGAAGATAGCTACCAAAGTCTACAAATACAATAGTAAAAGGTCCTACTTATAGATAACTAGTAGCCTAAGGTGTACAAAGATGAGTAAATGACATAAAAATCCACTTCCGGGCCCACTTGGTGTGTGCTTGGGCTGAGCAATGAAGTATTTTCGTGTAGAGACTCTCCTTGGAGTTAAACGCCAGCTTTTATGCCAGTTTGGGCGTTTAACTCCCATTTAGGTGCCAGTTCCGGCGTTTAACGCTGGAATTTCTTGAGGTGACTTTGAACGCCGGTTTGGGCCATCAAATCTTGGGCAAAGTATGGACTATCATATATTGCTGGAAAGCCCAGGATGTCTACTTTCCAACGCCGTTGAGAGCGCGCCAATTGGGCTTCTGTAGCTCCAGAAAATCCACTTCGAGTGCAGGGAGGTCAGAATCCAACAGCATCTGCAGTCCTTTGAGTCTCTGGATCAGATTTTTGCTCAGATCCCTCAATTTCAGCCAGAAAATACCTGAAATCACAGAAAAACACACAAACTCATAGTAAAGTCCAGAAAAGTGAATTTTAATTAAAAACTAATAAAAATATACTAAAAACTAACTAAAAGATACTAAAAACATACTAAAAACAATGCCAAAAAGCGTACAAATTATCCGCTCATAAGCTAACCTTGCCAAGGTAGAGGACTTGTCTGCCACCTTATAGAGTTCTTGGGCTATAACCTCATGAACCTCTATTTCTTCTCCAATCATGATGCTATGGATCATGATAGCCCGGTCTATGGTAACTTCGGACCGGTTGCTAGTGGGAATGATTGAGCGTTGTATAAACTCTAACCATCCTCTAGCCACGGGTTTGAGGTCATGCCTTCTCAAATGAACCGGCTTTCCTCTTGAATCTCTCTTCCATTGGGCGCCCTCTTCACATATGACTGTGAGGACTTGGTCCAACCTTTGATCAAAGTTGACCCTTCTAGTGTAAGGATGTTCATCTCCTTGCATCATAGGCAAGTTGAACACCAACCTCACATTTTCCGGACTAAAATCCAAGTATTTCCCCCGAACCATAGTAAGATAATTCTTTGGATTTGGGTTCACACTTTGGTCATGGTTCTTGGTGATCCATGCATTGGCATAGAACTCTTGAACCATCAAGATTCCGACTTGTTGAATGGGGTTGGTAAGGATTTCCCAACCTCTTCTTCGGATCTCATGTCGGATCTCCGGATATTCACCTTTTTTAAGTGAAAAAGGGACCTCGGGGATCACCTTCTTCAAGGCCACAATTCCGTAGAAATGGTCTTGATGCACCCTTGAGATGAATTTCTCCATCTCCCATGACTCGGAGGTGGAAGCTTTTGCCTTCCCTTTCCTCTTTCTAGAGGTTTCTCCGGCCTTAGATGCCATAAATGGTTATGGAAAAACAAAAAGCAATGCTTTTACCACACCAAACTTAAAATGTTTGCTCGTCCTCGAGCAAAAGAAGAAAGAAGAGAGTAGAAGAAGAAGAAATGAGGAGAAAGGGAATGGCTTTGTATTCGGCCAAAGGGGAGAGAGATGGTGTTTAAGGTGTGTGAAAATGAAGGAGTGAAGGAGGGTTTATATAGGAGAGAGGGAGAGGGATGTTCGGCCATTTGAGGGTAGGTTTGGGTGGGAAAGTGGTTTGAATTTGAATGGTGGGGTAGGTGGGGTTTTATGAAGGATGGATGTGAGTGGTGAAGAGAAAGAAGGGATTTGATAGGTGAGGGGTTTTTGGGGAAGAGGTATTGAGGTGATTGGTGAATGAGTGAAGAAAAGAGAGAGTGGTGGGGTTGGTGGGGATCCTGTGGGGTCCACAGATCCTGTGGTGTCAAGGAAAAGTCATCCCTGCACCAAATGGCATTCAAAATCACGTTTTGAGCCATTTCTGGCGTTAAACGCCGGGCTGGTGCCCATTCCTGGCGTTTAACGCCAGGTTCTTGCCCTTTTCTGGCGTTTAACGCCAGTCTGGTGCCCCTTTCTGGCGTTAAACGCCCAGAATGGTGCCAGACTGGGCGTTAAACGCCCAACAGCTAACCTTACTGGCGTTTAAACGCCAGTAGGTGCGTCCTCCAGGGTGTGCTGTTTTTCCTGTTTTTTGTTCTGTTTTGCTTTTTTCATTGATTTTGTGACTTCTCATGATCATCAACCTACAAAAAAGATAAAATAACAAAAGAAAATAGTTAATTATAAAACATTGGGTTGCCTCCCAACAAGCGCTTCTTTAATGTCATTAGCTTGACAGAGGACTCTCATGGAGCCTCACAGATACTCAGAGCCATGTTGGAACCTCCCAACACCAAACTTAGAGTTTGAATGTGGGGGTTCAACACCAAACTTAGAGTTTGGTTGTGGCCTCCCAACACCAAACTTATAGTTTGACTGTGGGGGCTCTGTTTGGCTCTGTTTTGAGAGAAGCTCTTCATGCTTCTTCTCCATGGTGATAGAGGGATATCCTTGGGCCTTAAACACCAAGGATTCTTCATTCACTTGAATGATTAACTCTCCTCTATCAACATCAATCACAGCCTTTGCTGTGGCTAGGAAGGGTCTGCCAAGGATGATGGATTCATCCATGCACTTCCCAGTCTCTAGGACTATGAAATTAGTAGGGATGTAATGGTCTTCAACTTTTACCAGAACATCCTCTACAAGTCCATGAGCTTGTTTTCTTGAGTTGTCTGCCATCTCTAGTGAGATTTTTGCAGCTTGCACCTCAAAGATCCCTAGCTTCTCCATTACAGAGAGGGGCATGAGGTTTACACTTGACCCTAAGTCACACAAGGCCTTCTTGAAGGTCATGGTGCCTATGGTACAAGGTATTGAAAACTTCCCAGGATCCTGCCTCTTTTGAGGCAGTTTCTGCCTAGACAAGTCATCCAGTTCTTTGGTGAGCAAAGGGGGTTTATCCTCCCAAGTCTCATTTCCAAATAACTTGTCATTTAGCTTCATGATTGCTCCAAGGTATTTAGCAACTTGCTCTTCAGTGACATACTCATCCTCTTCAGAGGAAGAGTACTCATTAGAGCTCATGAATGGCAGAAGTAAATCCAATGGAATCTCTATGGTCTCATTTTGAGCCTCAGATTCCCATGGTTCCTCATTGGGGAACTCATTGGAGGCCAGTGGACATCCAGTGAGGCCTTCCTCAGTGGCGTTCACTGCCTCTTCTTCCTCCCAGAATTCGGCCATGTTAATGGCTTTGCACTCTCCTTTTGGATTTTCTTCAGTATTGCTTGGGAGAGTACTAGGAGGGAGTTCAGTGATTTTCTTGCTCAGCTGACCCACTTGTCCTTCTAAGTTTCTAATGGAGGACCTTGTTTCAGTCATGAAACTTTGAGTGGTTTTGATTAGATCAGAGACCATTGTTGCTAAGTCAGAGGTATTCTGCTTAGAACTCTCTGTCTGTTGCTGAGAAGATGATGGAAAAGGCTTGCTATTGCTAGACCTGTTTCTTTCACCATTATTGTTATTGAAACCTTGTTGAGGTCTCTGTTGATTCTTCCATGAGAAATTTGGGTGATTTCTCCATGAAGAATTATAGGTGTTTCCATAGGGTTCTCCTAGGTAATTCACCTCTTCCATTGAAGGGTTCTCAGGATCATAGGCTTCTTCTTCAGATGAAGCATCCTTAGTACTGCTTGGTGCATTTTGCATTCCAGACAGACTTTGAGAAATCAAATTGACTTGTTGAGTCAATATCTTGTTCTGAGCCAGAATGGCATTCAGAGCATCAATCTCAAGAACTCATTTCTTCTGATTAGTCCCATTGTTCACAGGATTCCTTTCAGAAGTGTACATGAATTGGTTATTTGCAACCATTTCAATCAGCTCTTGAGCTTCTGTAGGCGTCTTCTTCAAATGAAGAGATCCTCCAGCAGAGCTATCCAAAGACATCTTGGACAGTTCAGAGAGACCATCATAGAAAATACCTATGATGCTCCATTCAGAAAGCATGTCAGAAGGATATTTTCTGATTAATTGTTTGTATCTTTCCCAAGCTTCATAGAGGGATTCTCCATCCTTCTGTCTGAAGGTTTGGACTTCCACTCTAAGCTTACTCAATTTTTGAGGTGGAAAGAACTTTGCCAAGAAGGCATTGACTAGCTTTTCCCATGAGACCAGGCTTTCTTTAGGTTGTGAATCCAACCATGTCCTAGCTCTGTCTCTTACAGCAAAAGGGAATAGCATAAGTCTGTAGACCTCAGGGTCAACCCCATTAGTCTTGACAGTGTCACAGATTTGCAAGAACTCAGCTAAAAACTGATGAGGATCTTCCAATGGAAGTCCATGGAACTTGCAATTCTGTTGCATTAGAGAAACTAATTGAGGCTTAAGCTCAAAGTTGTTTGCTCCAATGGCAGGGATAGAGATGCTTCTCCCATAAAAGTCGGGAGTAGGTGCAGTAAAGTCACCCAGCACCTTCCTTGCATTGTTGGCATTGTTGTTGTTTTCGGCTGCCATGTGTTCTTCTTCTTTGAAGAATTCGGTCAAGTCCTTTAAAGAGAGTTGTGCTTTGGCTTCTCTTAGCTTTCTCTTCAAGGTCCTTTCAGGTTCAGGATCAGGCTCAACAAGAATGCTTTTGTCTTTGCTCCTGCTCATAAGAAAGAGAAGGGAACAAGAAAATGTGGAATCCTCTATGTCATAGTATAGAGATTCCTTGAAGTGTCAGAGGAAAAGAAGAGTAGAAGACAGAAGTAGAAAATTCGAACTTATCAGAGGGAATGGAGTTCGAATTTTGCATTAAGGGATAGTGTTAGTCCATAAATAGAAGGATGTGAGAAGAAGGGAAGTAATTTTCGAAAATTAAGTGGAAGATTTTGAAAATATTTTGAAAAACATTACTTAATTTTCGAAAATGATAGTGGGAAAGAAATAAAATGATTTTGAAAAAGATTTTGAAATTAGAAATCAAAAAGATTTGATTGAAAACTATTTTAAAAAAGATGTGGTTAAGAAGATATGATTGGTTTTTAAAAAAATGTGATTGAGAAAATATGATTTGAAAAACATTTTAAACAGATATGATTTTGAAGATTAATAACTTGGCTATCAAGAAAAAGATATGATCCAAACATTAAACCTTTCTCAACAGAAAAGGCAACATACTTGATTTGTTGAATCAAATCATTAATTGATAGCAAGTATCTTTGAAAAAGGAAAGAAATTGACTTTGAAAACATTTGATTGAAAAGATATGATTTGAAAAAGATTTGATTTTGAAAAACTTTTGAAAACTTGAAAAAAAATTTGATTTGAAGATGAAATCTTCCCCCTTGTGCCATCCTGGCGTTAAACGCCCAGAATGGTGCACATTCTGGCGTTTAACGCCCAAAATACTACCCTTTTGGGCGTTAAACGCCCAACCAGGTACCCTGGCTGGCGTTTAAACGCCAGTCTGTCCTTCTTCACTGGGCGTTTTGAACCCCCAGCTTTTTCTGTGCAATTCCTCTGCTGTATGTTCTGAATCTTCAATTCTCTGTATTATTGACTTGAAAAGACACAAATTAAAAATATTTTTGGATTTTCAATAATAAAGAATAATCAAAATGCAACTAAAATCAAATAACAATGCATGCAAGACACCAAACTTAGCAGTTTGTATACTACTGACACTAATAAGAATGCAAATGAGACACATAAACACTCAAGTCAAGAGAATTCAAAGATTAGAGTAGGAAATAATCAAGAATTACTTGAAGATCCTTAAGACACATGAATGAATGCATGCAATTGACACCAAACTTAAGATGAGACACTAGACTCAAGCAAGAAACATAGAATATTTTTGGTTTTTATAATTTTTTTTTGAAATTTTTTTTTGTTTTTTTCGAAAATTAAGTGGAAAAAGATATCAAAATTCTTAATGAGAATTCCAGGAATCAGTGCAATGCTAGTCTAAGACTCCGGTCCAGGAATTAGACATGGCTTCACAGCCAGCCAAGCTTTCAAAGAAAGCTTCGGTCCAAAACACTAGACATGGCCAAAGGCCAGCCAAGCCTTAGCAGATCACTGCTCCAAAAGCAAGATTGATAAAAATCAACAAGCTCTTGTGATGATAAGTTGAAACCTCGATCCAATGAGATTAGACATGGCTTCTCAGCCAGCCAGACTTCAACAAATCATCATGAAACTCTAGAATTCATCTTCAAGAATTTCGAAAAAAAAATACCTAATCTAAGCAACAAGATGAACCGTTAGTTGTCCAAACTGAACAATCCCCGGCAACGGCGCCAAAAACTTGGTGCTGTTGCCGAATTTTGGCACTGATGTTACCGGACCAAAAGCTTGCTCAAAACTCGAACAATCCCCGGCAACGGCGCCAAAAACTTGGTGCGCGAAATTGTGAACAATACTTTTCACAACTCTCATAATCCCCGGTCATGAACTCCAAAAACTTGGTAGCTCAATTCCATGGCATTACACAACTTCGCACAACTAACCAGCAAGTGCACTAGGTCGTCCAAGTAATAAACCTTACGCGAGTAAGGGTCGATCCCACGGAGATTGTTAGTATGAAGCAAGCTATGGTCATCTTGTAAATCTTAGTCAGGCAGACTCAAATGGATATGGTGATGAACGAAAATAACATAAAAGATAAAGATAGAGATACTTATGTAATTCATTGGTAGGAACTTCAGATAAGCGCATGAAGATGCCTTCCCTTCCGTCTCTCTGCTTTCCTACTGTCTTCATCCAATCCTTCTTATTCCTTTCCATGGCAAGCTCGTGTAGGGTTTCACCGTTGTCAATGGCTACCTCCCATCCTCTCAGTGAAAATGTTTGCCTATGCTCTGTCACAGCATGGGGTAATCAGCTGTCGGTTCTCGGTCAGGCCGGAATAGAATCCAACGATTCTTTTGCGTCTGTCACTAACGCCCCGCCTGCTAAGAGTTTGAAGCACGTCACAGTCATTCAATCATTGAATCCTACTCAGAATACCACAGACAAGGTTAGACCTTCCGGATTCTCTTGAATGCTGCCATCAGTTCTTGCCTATACCACGAAGACTCTGATCTCACGGAATGGCTGGCTCGTTTGTCAGGCGAGCACTCGGTTGTCAGGAGATCAACCATGCATCGTGCAATCAGGAATCCAAGAGATATTCACTAGAGCCTTGGTTGCTTGTAGAACAAAAGTGGTTGTTAGTCACCTTGTTCATAAGTGAGAATGATGATGAGTGTCACGGATCATCACATTCATCAAGTTGAAGAACAAGTGATATCTTAGAACAAGAACAAGCGGAATTGAATGGAAGAACAATAGTAATTGCATTAATACTCGAGGTACAGCAGAGCTCCACACCTTAATCTATGGTGTGTAGAAACTCCACCGTTGAAAATACATAAGCATAAGGTCTAGGCATGGCCGAATGGCCAGCCTCCCAAAGAGGGTTCAATCATCAAAGCATGATCAAAAGATCCTAAGATTGAAAGATTAAAATACAATAGTAAAAGGTCCTACTTATAGAAAACTAGTAGCCTAGGGTGTACAGAGATGAGTAAATGACATAAAAATCCACTTCCGGGCCCACTTGGTGTGTGTTTGGGCTGAGCAATGAAACAATTTCGTGCAGAGACTCTTCTTGGAGTTAAACGCCAGCTTTTATGCCAGTTTGGGCGTTTAACTCCCATTTGGGTGCCAGTTCCAGCGTTTAACGCTGGGATTCCTGAGGGTGACTTTGAACGCCGGTTTGGGCCATCAAATCTTGGGCAAAGTATGGACTATCATATATTGCTGGAAAGCCCAGGATGTCTACTTTCCAACGCCGTTGAGAGCGCGCCAATTGGGCTTCTGTAGCTCCAGAAAATCCACTTCGAGTGCAGGGAGGTCAGAATCCAACAGCATTTGCAGTCCTTTTTAGTCTCTGAATCAGATTTTTGCTCAGGTCCCTCAATTTCAGCCAGAAAATACCTAAAATCACAGAAAAACACACAAACTCATAGTAAAGTCCAGAAAAGTGATTTTTAACTAAAAACTAATAAAAATATACTAAAAACTAACTAGATCATACCAAAAACATACTAAAAACAATGCCAAAAAGTGTATAAATTATCCGCTCATCAATTGTCAAACTATTTCTTAACAATCCACAAGCAAAATAATGACCCAAATAAATTTCCAACACCAATTAAAAGAAATGAAAAAGAATAGAAAGGAGAAGAAAATATGGATAGTGAAAGTAAAGGAAAAGAGAAGAAAAGAAGATAACATATAAAAATAAGAAGAATAATAGAAAAGTAAGGGGAGAAGAAGAAAAGAAAACCTTGTTAATGGGGGTGAAAGAGAGAGAGTAGAAAGTGAGAAAGAAGGAAGAAGGAAGAAGAGAAAATAGGATTTGGAGAAAAGAAAGATAAGATAATTTGCAAATTAGGGACGCTGTGCGGCGCAAGCGACGCGGCCGCGTGAGGCACGCGGTCGCGCGAATTGCGCTTAGACTGATTGACGCGGTCGTGTCGGTCACGCGGTCGCGTGACCCGTTTGATGCTACTAGCGCGAGGGCAGCCTCGCACTTGCACAACTCTCTGTTCAAAATTTTATTTTTGCGAAGTCTTGGGTCACGCGATCGCGTGGGTCATGCGATCGCGTGGTTGGTTATTAGAAGGCTATGACGCGGACGCGTGAGCCATGCGTCCACGTGGGAAGAATCGGGTGTTCAGCGCCAATCCAGCACCACTCTAGCACAACTTTCGGTCGTGCAACCTTTTTACGTCGAATTCCAGGGCACGCGGCCGCGTGGGTGACGCGGTCGCGTGGGTGACGCGGTTGCGTGGGAGGCCAATGTTCTCATTTGACACGGACGCGTCGATGACGCGGTCGCGTGGGATGATTTGTGCCACTGGCATGCCTCCAGCCACGCTCCTGCGTGACTCTCTGTTCGTTTCTTAATCTTTCTGATTCACCTGCAACGCGGACGCGTCAATGATGCGGTCGCGTCGCGAAATTTTTTTTTTAAATAAAGGTATGTAAATGCAGATGCATGAAATGTACTAATAAAGAGAAAAGTTATTGAATATGAAAATAAAAAAACAAAGAAAAGAATGATCATACCATGGTGGTTTGTCTCTCACCTAGCACTTTGCTTTAACGTCTGTAAGTTGGACGCTCCACTAGCTCAGTCTTCGGCTATGTGGGGATCTTCCAAGAGGAAGATCTAGAGCTCCTTGTTTTTCTTCATCTTCTCCCCATGGTACAGCTTTAAACGATGTCCATTGACCTTGATAAGTTCGGAGCTGGAAGGATGGCTTAGGTGATAAACTCCGTATGGTTCGGCCTTCTCTACTTTGTATGGACCTTCCCATCTGGATCTCAACTTGCCTGGCATGAGCCTCAGTCGAGATTTATAAAGGAGGACTAAATCTCCAGGTTGGAATTCTTTTCTCTTGATGTGCTGATCATGTACAGCCTTCATCTTCTCCTTGTATAGTCTTGAGTTCTCATAAGCTTCTAGGCGAAGGTTTTCCAGTTCTTGCAGTTGCAACTTGTGTTCAGCTCCGGCTTTCTCAATTCCCATGTTGCACTCCTTTACTGCCCAAAAAGCTTTGTGCTCTACTTCAACTGGAAGATGACAAGCATTTCCATAAACTAAGCAGAAAGGGCTCATCCCAATGGGTGTCTTGTACGCTGTTCTATATGCCCAGAGTGCATCTTGCAGCCTGGTGCTCCAGTCTCTTCTATGAGGTTTAACTATCTTTTGCAAGATATGCTTTATCTCTCTGTTTGACACCTCGGCTTGCCCATTATTCTGAGGATAGTAGGCTGTCACAACTTTATGAATGATCCCATGCACCTTCAGTAATCCTGTTAGTCTCCTGTTACAGAAATGGGTGCCTTGATCGCTCACGATTGCTCGTGGTGATCCAAAGCGACAAATAATGTGGTTTTTCATAAAGGAAACAATAGTGCTAGCATCATCAGTACGGGTAGGAATTGCTTCTACCCATTTAGAAACATAATCTACAGCTAAGAGTATATAAAGGTGGCCATTAGAATTTGGAAATGGACCCATGAAGTCAATGCCCCAAACATAAAAAATTTCACAGAAAAGCATAATTTGCTGAGGCATTTCATCCCTCTGGGATATATTACCAAACCTTTGGCATGGGGGACAAGATTTACAAAATTCAGCAGCGTCTTTAAAAAGAGTGGGCCACCAGAATCCACAGTCTAAGATTTTTTTAGCTGTTTTTTGAGGGCCAAAATATCCTCCACTCTCAGATGAGTGACAGGCCTTTAAAATGGACTGGAATTCTAATTGAGGCACACACCTTCTAATTACCTGGTCAGCGCCACATCTCCATAAATATGGGTCATCCCATATATAATATTTAGACTCACTTTTCAGCTTGTCTTTTTTATGCTTAATAAAGTTTGGAGGAAAAGTGCGGCTAACTAGATAATTAGCTACAGGTGCATACCAAGGGATTACCTCAGATACTGCTTGTAGGTTATCAAATGGAAAATTATCAGCTATAGGGGTAGAATCATCTTTAATGTGCTCAAGGCGACTCAAGTGGTCTGCCACTAGATTCTGGTTACCACTCCTATCCTTTATTTCTAAATCAAATTCTTGTAGTAGCAATATCCAACGTATAAGCCTTGGTTTGGATTCCTTTTTAGCTAATAAATACTTTAGAGCTGCGTGGTCTGAGTATACTACTACCATCGTACCAAGTAAATAGGCTCGGAATTTATCTATAGCAAAAACAATAGCAAGAAGCTCTTTCTCACTAGTAGTGTAATTGGACTGAGCGGCGTCTAAAGTTTTAGATGCATAAGCAATAACAAAAGGATCCTTACCTTCACGCTGAGCCAACGCTGCTCCTACTGCATGGTTGGAAGCATCGCACATGATTTCGAATGGCTGGCTCCAGTCCAGTCCTCTCACAATTGGAGCTTGAGTCAGGGCGGTTTTCAGCTTATCAAACGCTTGTTTGTAATCCTCACTGAACTCGAACTCAATATCCTTCTGCAGTAGTCTGGATAGGGGAAGTGCTACCTTACTAAAGTCCTTAATGAATCTTCGGTAAAAACCTGCATGTCCAAGGAATGAATGGACTTTCTTCACAGAAGAGGGGTAAGGCAAACTAGAAATAACATCCACCTTTGCTGGATCTACAGAAATGCCAGTATTAGATACAACATGTCCTAGTACGATTCCTTGTTTAACCATAAAATGACATTTTTCAAAATTCAATACAAGGTTTGTACTGACACATCTATCTAATACTCTAGATAGACTATCCAAGCAAAGGCTAAAAGAATCACCATAAACGCTGAAATCGTCCATAAAAACTTCCATATAGTCCTTAATAAGATCAGAGAAAAGACTCATCATGCACCTTTAGAAAGTAGCTGGTGTATTGCACAGGTCAAAGGGCATTCTCTTGTAAGCATAAGTCCCAAAAGGACAGGTAAAAGTAGTCTTTTCCTGATCCTCAGGAGCTATATGAACCTGGAAATATCCTGTATAACCATCTAAAAAGCAATAATGTGATTTACCTAACAGGCGATCCAGCATTTGATCAATGAATGGAAGAGGGTAGTGATCCTCACGAGTGGCTTGGTTGAGACGCTTGTAATCAATGCAGACCCTCCAGGCATTCTGTACTCTGGTAGCTATGAGCTCTCCATGCTCATTCTTCACTATAGTGACTCCAGACTTCTCGGGCACCACTTGTACTGGGCTTACCCATTCACTGTCTGAAATGGGGTAGATAATATCTGCCTCTAATAGTCTGGTCACTTCCTTCTTGACAACCTCCAAGATAATGGGGTTTAGTCTTCTCTGGGGTTGACGAACGGGTCTTGCTCCTTCTTCTAAAAAGATTCTATGCTCACAAACTTGAGGGTTGATGCCTACTATGTCTGCCAAACTCCACCCAATTGCTTTCTTGTGCCTCCTCAGCACACTAAGTAACTACTCTTCCTGTTGAGAGGTGAGGTCCTGTGCAATGATAACTGGAAACTTCTGCTTGTCTTCGAGGCAAGCATATTTGAGGCGTGGAGGGAGAGGTTTCAATTCTGACTTCTATTCATGGTCAGGCTCTGAATTATCTGGAGCTGGTGGCAGTGGTAGAGTACTTTCATTATCCTCTGAGAATGTCCCAACACTTGGACCTTGTCCTATGTACTTCTCTTCAAACTCCTCCAGGTGAACTTCAGCTACGGTTTCATCTATGATGTCACACTGGAGGATAGAGTGATCTTCTAGAGGGTACTTCATAACTCCATGCAGATTGAAGCTTACTACTCGGCCGTCTATTTCAAAAGAGTATGTTCCTGAAAAGCATCTAATTTGAACTTCGAGGTCTTCAAGAAAGGTCTTCCGAGTAGGATTGATGATGGCTTCTCTAAGTCATGTTGGGGCATCTCCAGGATGTAAAAATCAATGGGGAAAGTGAGACCTTTAATGCCCACTAATACATCTTCAGCAACTCCAGCCACTGTAATAATACTTTTATCTGCTAACACAAAACGAGCTGCCGACCTTTTTAAGGGAGGTAGCCTCAAAACAACATATACAGACAAAGGCATTATACTAACACACGCTCCTAAATTACACATGTAGTTAGAAAATATCACACCTCCAATGGTACAGTTAACCATGCATGGGCCGGGGTCACTACATTTTTCAGGTATATTTCCCATTAAAGCAGATATAACTACCTAAAGGAATAGTTTCTAATTCATTAATTTTGTCTTTATGTATGCATAAATCCTTTAAAAACTTTGCGTATTTAGGTACTTGTTGAATAACATCAAAAAGGGGAACAGTTACCTCAATCTTTTTGAATATTTCTACCATTTTGGGATCAGGTTTCAACTGCTTCTTGGGCTTTTTTACAAGTTGTGGAAATGGAATAGGAATGGCGTTTTCTACAGTGTCTGCGCCATTTGGTGCTTCTTCCTGTGATTTAGTGTCTTCTTCCTCAGGCATGTCCTGTAGATCCTTTTCTTCCTCAACATCTTCTAATTTACTACCTCTTCAGCTGAGGTGTGTTCAGGTAGGTTTGGTTCTTCTTGGTTCCTCTCGTGCAATGTGGTTCCGGACCTTAGGGTGATGGCATTAATACCACCCTTTGAATTGGGTAATGGTTGAGAGGGGAGTCCACCAGAGCTTGAGGACTGGTTGTTGGAGTTGTTCATTGATCCAATCTGTGAGACAAGGGCTTGCAAAGTAGAAGTCAGACCATTCAGAGTAGCAGTAAAGTTATTTTCCATGGCTTGTTGTCTCTGATCAATAGATTGTAGTAACTCATCATTAGGAGATGAAGAGGGATAAGTGATCTGAGAGGGCTACTGAGATGCTTGAGGCTATCTTAGATGAGGTGCTCTGTAGGCCTGATTCTGATTCTGCTGCCTGAAGTTGTTATTGTTATTCCACCTCTGATTTCCATTGTTATCTCTGCCTCCTCTGTTATGATTGTCCCTCCAGTCCTGGTTAGAATTATCTCTCCAGCCTTGGTTAGAGTTATCCTGCCATCCTTGGTTATAGCTACCACCTTGATTGTACCTTTGATTAGGGCGGTCATAAAAGTTATGAGTGGCTGCTACAGTGTGGTCTTCCGGTTGAAGTTACAGACACTCATCAGTGTAGTGACTGTAATCTGCACAGATTCTGCATACTCTTTGTGGAACCAACTACTGACTGTGCTGTGGTGGAGAAGGCTGAACTTGCTGAGGCTGTTGTTGATTTAGTTGCATCTGCTTCAGCAAGTTAGTCATTTCACATAAACTCTGAGCTATAGCAGCAGTCTCTTTGCTAGTGGATACCTCTGCAACAGCTCTTGACCGACTTTGCTTCTGCCTGTGATTCCTGGTAGATTCGGCTAAGTCGCTGATCAATTGCCATGCTTCTTCTGTAGTCTTGTACTTTTTCATAGACCCATTGCTAGCACCTTCCAATGTGGTCTTATCTTGAGATTTCATGCCCTGTGTAAAGTAGCCGAGCAACACTATGTTGTCAATCATATGATGGGGGCATGCTTCTAGAAGATTATTGAAGCGTTCCAAGTATTCATAAAGAGTCTCGGATTCATCCTAAACGATCATGGACATGTCTTTCCTCAGTTTATCTGCAACCTCAGCTAGGAAGAATTTCTCTAAAAATTCTCTTCTAAGTGTATCCCAGTTGGAAACAGTTGTTCCAGGTTGAGTGTAGTACCACTCTCTTGCCTTTCCCTCAAGAGAAAATGGGAACGCTTTCAACAGAATGAAGATTTCATTAGTGCCATCACGCTTAACAGTAGAACAGGAAGTCTGAAAATCCCTAAGGTGCTTTATAGGCTCTTGAGCAGGTAAGCCATGAAACTTTGGCATCAAGTTGAGTAGTGAAGACTTTATTTCGAAATCCACAGCCACTGCTGGATGGTGTGCCTGGAATGGTTGGAGTGAAAAATCAGGGGCTCCTTCCTCCTGGATAGTGACTCTCCTGGTGCTGCCATGTCGCCTGCACGTAAATCAACTGGATCAGTAGAAAGGGAGCTTGCTTCTTCCTTAAATGACGTTTCAGGTTCGTCCTCAGAGAGGACTCGCCGACGCCGAGCTTGCCTTATACGTGAAAGAGTTCTTTCAATCTCAGGGTCAAATACTGGCAAGCTTGGATCAGGAAGTGAACGCGTCATTTAACGAAAGAAACGTACAGCTCATAGTGACAAAATAAAAAGAAAAATTGCAATTAAATAAATGCCAATCAATAAATTAGCACACTGTTGCAACTCCCCGGCAACGGCGCCAAAAATTGACGTGGCGGAAATTGGCAAGTTAAGAAATTATCAATAGAAATACGTTGCAAGTACAGTCCTTAACCAGCCGAAAAACCACTTATCAATTTAAAAGGGTTGTCATAAAGATTAAAGTTAAAATACTGGGAATATGAATCCCAGATTGTCTCCCAACGAGTTACAGAGAGATGTGATATTTTATCAATAAGGTGTTTTAAAAAATGGTTGAGTTGATAAACAAGAAATTAATTTAGAGAATTTAATCAATTTTAAATAAAAGTCTTGATTGGGAGTAGATTAGTTGGAAACCCTATTCTTGTTGAAGTACTCTCAAGATTAATTGATAATTAAAGGTTGCTCTGTTTAGTTATCCCTTACTAGGTAAGGGAGAGTCAAACAAGTTGGAATGCTGTTTCTATTCAGAAGTCCCAATCCGCTCATTGAAAAGGATTAGTGTCAGTGACTAGAGGGCATTCCAACAATGAACCCAATTACAATTTTTCCTTTAAGCACCCCAACTCAAGGGTTCCTTTCAATCAACTCCCCATCAAGTTAGGGAACTACTCGCTCATTGTGAATGTAGAACTCATAACATAGGTAAAGGAATTAAAGAAAGACATGATAAATAAAAACTCAAAGGAATCAATTAAAAATAAAGGTAATTCTTGTATTAATAAATTCTAAAATAATCCAATAATAGAATTGAGTAAATTAAAGGACATGGAAGAGTAAAGCCAAGTAAAGAAAATGAACTAGAATGACGAAGTCTTGATGAGGTAATAACTCTTCTCAATATCCTGATGCAAAAAGCAATAGAAAATAAAATCCTAAGAACTATGAATGTGTAGAGAGAAAACCTAGAGGAGGAGTAAAAACTAGATCTAAAACTAAAAATTGTGGAATGAATGTTGTCCCTTGTTTCTGCATATTCCCTGGCTCTAGTCTGTGTTTCTGGGCCGAAAACTAGGTTGAAATCCGGCCCAGACACACTACCAGCGACTTCTGAGATTCTGCAGATTGCGCACGTCACGCAGTTGCATCATTCATGCGGACGCGTCATTCGGTGTTTTGCTTTTCCACGCGGGCGCGTCGTCCATGCCTCCGCGTTGCTTATGCTTTTCCAATCCGCGCGGTCGCGTGAGCCGTGCGGCCGCGTCACTGCGATTTCCTCTCTTTCGAGTGGTCGCGTGAGTCATGCGACCGCGTCACTTCTCGCTGGTCATCTCCTTGATAAACCACTATTTTATGGTTTATCTTATGCTCAATTGAGTGGTTTTTATCAACTCTTTACTCACTTATTCATACAATTCGCATGTTTTACATTTTCCTTCCTGATTTTGTGCTATGATTGAAAACATGCTTCTTTGATCTTATATTTGCTTATTATTAATTCTATCTTATTACCATTAGATGCCTTGATATGTGTATTAAGTGTTTTCATATATTATAGGGCAGGAATGGCTTGGAGGATGGAAAGGAAGCATGCAAAAATGGAAGGAATACAAGAAGTTGAAGAAGTTGTTAAGTTGTCCAGCCTGACCTCTTCGCACTCAAACGGCTATAACTTTAGCTATAGAGGTCCAAACGATGCGGATTCAGTTGCATTGAAAAGGTAACGTCCGGGGCTTCAATTTGATATATAATTTTCCATATCTGCCCCAAAGTTAGGCGACGCGAACACGTGAATGACACGTCCGCGTCCCATCTGCGAACCTCAATCCGCGCGGCCGCGTGGACGACGCCTCCGCGTCACTTTGGCGCGACCTGTATGGACCAGATTGCACAATAAGCGACTTCTGGGCTGTTTCTGACCCAGTTTTCGACCCGGAGAACACAGATTAGAGGCTATAAAGTGGGAGAATGCATCCATTCATAATTATGCTTTCATAATTCACTTTTCATGTTTTAGATGTAGTTTTTAGAGAGAGAGGTTCTCTCCTCTCTCTTAGGATTTTGGTAGAGTTTTTAGAAATTAGGATTTAGGACTTCTCTTAGTTTTAGGAGTGACTCTTGATCCCAAGTTCAATGTTCTTTTACTTTACATTTATTTCTTATTTTCAGATACTTGAATGCTTATATTAGTTATGTTGCCTATTTGGCTTATGCCACATTCATGATGAATTCCCTCTTTAACGATATTTGAGGTATTTCAGTTTAATATTGCTTCCTTTTGTTTATGCTATTGATTATTCCCAATCTAAGATATTTTATTCCAATAGATTTAATTTCTTTCCTTTTTGGTCTTGGTTAAGAAATTAGTAACTCAGGAGTTATCTTAGTTCAATATAATTGATAACTGTTATCTTGCTAATTGAACTGAACTTCAATAATCCCAACCTTTTCTTAGGAAATAAATAGGATTCGAAGGTCTAATTAATTAGTCCATTGATTTTCCTTTGCTTTAGCAAAGGTTAACTAAGTGGAATTAAGATTCATCTTTCATTATTTTTGATAGGAATAACCAAGTCTGGACTTCCAATTTCTCATACCTTGCCAAAGGATTTGCTTTACAATATTTATTTATTTTAATTATCATTTGAATTACTTGTCATACTTCCCCCTTATTTCCAAAACCCCCAATTTTACCTTTTTCATAGCCAATAATAAGAACATACCTCCCTACAATTCCTTGAGAAGACGACCCGAGGTTTAAATACTCGGTTATCAATTTTAAAGGGGTTTGTTACTTGTGACAACCAAAACGTTTGTATGAAAGGACTTTTGTTGGTTTAGAAGCTATATTTGCAACAGGAATTTATTCTGAATTCTAGACCATGCAAAAGTTCTCTCATCAAAATGGCTTCGTTGCGGGGGAATTGCAAACGTGTGCTTTATTATTGGTTATTGTAAATATTTTTCAAAAAAAATATTTTTCTTTTACTTGTTTATTTGTTTCTCCTTTTTCCCCCTTATTTCTGATAACTACTATGAATTCTCCCCCCTCTCACTTTGAGTTTGGTTCTAACTTTGTTGAAGGAAATAGAAACCACAGCAGGAATATGCATCAAGGTCAGACCAATCAAGGATGGATGGAGCCAAGAGGATCTAATCAACCCTTTAGGTAACAACACCCTCCAAGATATCATGGACAACGACCATTCTACAATGCATACCCAGCTGAAAGATATGGTGGACAACCTTGTAACTACCAACAAGCCCCACCCCGTGCCTATAGACCATCCTCACAACATAACTTTGAACCACCACACTCACAAGCCCCTTTCCACCATTCACCTCCATATGACCCAAATCCCTATTCACCACACCAACCACCATATGAACCATACCCAGAACCACCACCTTAATATACGCCATCTCCATATCCTTATCAAGATGAACCAATTCCGTGTTATGAACCTTTTCTCCCAACAAATGAACCCTCCTATCCTCCCCAAACCTCCATGGAAAAAGCATTTGCCAACCTAAACTCCGCTATACAAGCTCTCGCCGCCCAAATCGGACCACCAAATACCTTCAATATATAACCATCAAGCTCCAATGCACTTTCATCTCAACCACATAATGATCCACCCATCCCATCACCACCATCCGTGGAAGAGCACCAACATCCATCAATCCAAGAGCAACATGATCCCACTGATACTATTGACATAGAACAAGAGAAAAAGGATCATCTTCGTGAATCCATACTTCATAAGGAGCTAGAGGAGGCACTAAAGGTGAAAGTAGTAGACACCCTTGAAGTTGACAGCGCGATTGAAGAACTAGTGAAAGAAGACAACAAGGAGGATTTTGTGCTTGAAGGTGAAGAAATAGTTGAAAAGAAAATCATCGAGGACGAATACGATTGCATACTTAAATACCTGGATCAAGAAAGAAATAGATTACCTTTTTGACGTTCGGACATTCCAAGAACCCCCATGGTTTCATGTGGGAAATCTACTGAAGAATGTAGCAGGAAGGAGAAATTGAGCACTCTGGTGGATAGTGAGCAGCACGATTTGATATTGGAACAAGTGGAGGAAGCCAGAATTATTGAAGAAGAAGAAGAAGCAGTGGTTGAAGACTTAGGAGATGCTGAACCTCCATGGGAAAGTCAAGTTATAGAGCACCCTTCAGAGACGTTTGAAGCTGATGTTGAGGATGGTGTACAACCTCCAAAGCATATCATAGTTGAAGACTTTGAAGGAGACGATCAAGAGATGGATTCAATCATTGATGAATTCTTATCTACATTTGAATCCTCTTCCATTAGACTTGATATGGAGTTTAAAGAAGATGAAACACAACATCCCATGCCCTTGGTGCGCAATGAAGAAGAGTTTGAATTAGAAGAAAACTACCAAGAGGAAGAGGTTGAAATCAAAGAAGTTTGCAAAGAGGTGGAAGTTGTCAAAGAGCACAAGGGAGTGGAGCTTGCAATTTCATTAAAAATACCTCCCCCTAAGTTGCCATCATCCTTCACAACATTCAAGTGGGTAAAATTCATATCCCTTAGCTTTCTAACCCCACTTGAATATGGGCTACTGGAGATGGATGGTCAACTTAGAGCTCTCTGTGGCATTAAAAGTAGGAAGAAGATGGTCAGTGATAAGATTTATCCTGCAAGGTTCAACATGGTTGTGTGCTCAATATTTAAACGCAAAGGTTGGTGTAGAGCTCAACTGAATGGGTCTAGGAAGTTGTCTGGGTGCTTCAGTAAGAATTCAGACTGTTTGCCACCCGGATGGAACAATATTGCTCAACAAGAAAACGGGTGCAAAAGCAAGATTTGGGACCCCGGAATTCAATCTAGAAATCAACACTCTTGGGGCCTTGTCACTTGCTTTAACTTGCTTGAAGGCTTTCTGCGCCTAGTTTGGGACCCCAGAGGCTATTGGAACTCCAAACATTGGTGGAGATTTCTGGATGAGTTCAAGCACAAACCGCCATAACAGGGAGCTCCTCAAATGTCCAACTTAAGGACTTTAACTAAAAGTGCTAGGTGGGAGACAACCCGCCATGGTATGATCGTTTCTTTTTCATTTTTATTTAGTTTTATTTGTTTTCGAGTTTTATTTTATTTTATTGTATTGAACCTGGAATTTTGCATAACATTCATATTAGCATTGCATTCTACATACTGCATTATTAAAAAAAAAAAGAAAAAAAGCACGCACGTGACGCGGCAGCGTCGCTGACGCGTCCGCATCACATGTGCGTTGTGAAGAAGAGAAATCGAACAGAAAGTCACGCGAGAGTGTGGCTGGAGGCGTGCCAGTGGCACAAATCGTCCCACGCGAACCGCATGCCCCACGCGGCCGCATGCCCTGGATTCCGACGTAAAAGGGTGCTGGATTGGTGCTGAACGCACAATTCTACCCACGCGGCCGCGTGACCCACGCGACCGCGTCACATTCTTCTAAAGCCCACTCACGCGATCGCATGCCCCATGCGATCGCGTCACTTAAAATTTGGCACTAATAATAATTTGAACAGAGAGTTGTGCGAGCGCGAGGCTGCCCTCGCGCAAGTAGCATGAATTGTGTCACGCGACCGCGTGACCGACGCGATCACGTCAATCAGTATCAGCGCAAGTCGCACGACCGCATGCCCCACGCGATCGCATCGCTTGCGCCGCACAACTTTTTCAACGCAGCCAAATATCTTATCTTCTCTTCCCTATACCTAATTCTTTTCTTCCTTTCTTATTTCTTTTCTTCTTTCTTCTTCCTTTTCTTACTTTCTTCTTCTCATCTTTTTCATCTCCATTCTAATTTATTTAATTTATTTACATACTTTCTTCCATTGCATTTTAATTTTATGTATCTTTTTATTTTCTTTTCTAAATTTATTAATTTTTCCATTGGTGTTACTTGTTCATATTCAACTGTTGTGTCTTTTTTGGTATTATTTTGGTACTCAGTGACTTGTTTTACACTATTGGGTAATATTGTTTAAGTCAATGCTAATCTTTTATGATATTTGTATTAATTTTGCATTGACATGAATTTATATTATCTTGCACTCTCTTTCCCATTGTTGCAAATTTTTGCACTCTTGCTTTGCCATGTACTTCTTTTGTTTTCTCACTTGCATGTTGTAGCTACCATGTAATTGAGACCCTTATTATCTGGCATTAACACCCATATTTTATTTATTTTCTATCTTTATTTTTGGGTTACTTTTCTTCTGTTCCCTCTTCTTTCAGGATGGCCACCACGAAGGGAGAGGAAAAGCTTCTTAATGGGAAGACAAACAAGTCCACCTGCACAATCTTTGGAGAAAGGCATCAGTTGGAGTAGCCCATTCACTTGTACATCTTAGCATGCACCGAGGATGGTGCAATCTTTAAGTGTGGGGAGGTCGATACCGATCTCCATGGGTTAGTACTTTCTTGTCTCAACACCATTGTTTTATTTTCTTTGTTTGTTTATTATTGCATTTGCATGTTTAATTGCATGTTTGTTTGATTTTATGCATTTTAGCCACTGCTTGGTTAAAATAATAAGTTTCTTTTTAAGATCCTATTTTTGAAAAATTTCACTAATTTAAATTTTTGTGTAAATTTGTTTGAAGTTGTAATTGGAACATGGTTTTTGAGCCAAAGAACACACACAACCTGTGAGATTTTGAGCTTATTTATATGGTTACATTATTTAACCATAAATTTTTATTCTTGTGTGTTTCCTTCTCTATAATTGCAATCTCTACTTTGTTCCAATCTATATGTCCATTATTTAGTGTATTTACATGCTTGCATATGATTGAGGCCATCATTTGAAATTTTCCTCACTTATCCCAAATTAGCCTACCTTTTGCATCACCCTTGTTTGCCCCCTTGAGCTTTTTAATCCCCTCTTGTTCTATAAACCACATTACTAGCCTTAAGCAGAAAAACAAATTAAAAATCCCAAGTTGAATCCTTGGCTAGCTTAAGATAAACATTGTGTAAAATTTAAGTGTGGAGAATTTTACGGGAACATGGGAGAAAAAAAGTAGGAAATTAAACTGAATAAGATATTTCAAGGTTTGGGAAGCATGCTCATATGAAATCAAAATAAAAATAAATTACCATGTACATTGATAAAAAAAATTATTATTAAGTGATTGAATAAGGGGATACAAAAAAAATAATAATAATACCCCAAAAGCAAAATAAAAAGAATCAATGCACATGGGACAAAATTCAAAAATAAATTTGGTGCATGAGCATGTAATACAAAAGTGGAAAAATTTGAGTAGCTAGGTAAAGAACTTTGAAATTATAGAAGGTATGTATGTTAGGTGAGATCTTAGACTAATAAAGGATTCACTTTGTTAGCTCACTTAGCCTTATATATACATCCTCACCCTTGCCTTGGCCCCATTACAACCCTGAAAAGACCTCATGATGTTTGCATTAGTATACTAAATATTTGTTGATTGGTTAGATGAAGAACAAAGTTTTAGAAAGCATGATTAGAGAAGAGTAGAGAGATTGACCCTAGACACTTGAAAGATTTGAACGCATATACACCACCAGTGCGGGTTCAATGCCTGATTTTATGTTCCCTGCTTTCATTAGCTATCTTCTTATAAGTTTACTTGCTTTTTATTGTATGATTTGAATTAGTGGAATTTGGTTTATATTTGTCTTGGAGAACTTATTTACTTTTAACCAAGTAGGTAGAAACATTTTTGCATTTAGTTGCATTCATAGGTTGCATCTCATACATTCTATCATTCCTCTTCATCTCTTTATAGTTTCTCTTGAGCTTAGCATGAGGACATGCTATTGTTTAAGTGTGGGGAGGTTGATAAACCACTATTTTATGGTTTATCTTATGCTCAATTGAGTGGTTTTTATCAACTCTTTACTCACTTATTCATACAATTCGCATGTTTTACATTTTCCTCCCTGATTTTATGCTATGATTGAAAACATGCTTCTTTGATCTTATATTTGCTTATTATTAATTCTATCTTATTACCATTAGATGCCTTGATATGTGTGTTAAGTGTTTTCAGATATTATAGGGCAGGAATATCTTGGAGGATGGAAAGGAAGCATGCAAAAATGGAAGGAATACAAGAAGTTGAAGAAGTTGTTAAGCTGTCCAGCCTGACCTTTTCGCACTCAAACAGCTATAACTTTAGCTACAGAGGTCCAAACGATGCGGTTTTAGTTGCGTTGGAAAGCTAACGTTCGGGGCTTCGATTTGATAAATAATTTGCCATAGCTGCTCTGAAGTTAGGCGATGTGAACGCGTGAATGACGCGTCCGCATCGCATCTGCGAACCTTAATCGGCGCGGCCGCGTGGACGACGCCTCCGCGTCACTTTGCCGCGACCTGTACGGACCAGATTGCACAATCAGCGACTTCTGGGCTGTTTTGACCCAGTTTTTGGCCCGAAGAACACAGATTAGAGGCTATAAAGTGGGGAAATGCATCGATTCATAATTATGCTTTCATAATTCACTTTTCATGTTTTAGATGTAGTTTTTAGTGAGAGAGGTTCTCTCCTCTCTCTTAGGATTTAGGTAGAGTTTTTAGAAATTAGGATTTAGGACTTCTCTTAGTTTTAGGAGGGACTCTCGATCCCAGGTTCAATGTTCTTTTACTTTACATTTATTTCTTATTTTCAGATACTTGAATGCTTATATTAGTTATGTTGCCTATTTGGCTTATGCCACATTCATGATGAATTCCTTATTTAATGATATTTGAGGTATTTCAGTTTAATATTGCTTCCTTTTGTTTATGCTATTGATTATTCCCAATCTGAGATATTTTATTCCAATAGATTTAATATCTTTCCTTTTGGTCTTGGTTAAGAAATCAGTAACTCAGGAGTTATCTTAGCTCAATATAATTGATAACTGTTATCTTGCTAATTGAACTGAACTTCAATAATCCCAACCTTTTCTTAGGAAATAAATAGGATTCGAAGGTCTAATTAATTAGTCCCTTGACTTTCCTTTGCTTTAGCAAAGGTTAACTAAGTGGAATTAAGATTCAACTTTCATTATTTTTGATAGGAATAACCAAGTCTGGACTTTCAATTTCTCATACCTTGCCAAAGGATTTGCTTTACAATATTATTTATTTTAATTGTCATTTGAATTACTTGTCATACTTCCCCCTTATTTCCAAAACCCCCAATTTTACCTTTTTCATAGCCAATAATAAGAACATACCTCCCTGCAATTCCTTGAGAAGACGACCCGAGGTTTAAATACTCGGTTATCAATTTTAAAGGGGTTTGTTACTTGTGACAACCAAAACGTTTGTATGAAAGGACTTTTGTTGGTTTAGAAGCTATACTTGCAACGGGAATTTATTTTGAATTCTAGACCACGCAAAAGTTCTCTCATCACTCCTCAATTTCTTGTATTCCTTCCATTTTTGCAAGCTTCCTTTCCAATCTCCCACTCATTCATGCCCTATAAAGCCTGAAACACTTAACACACAGATCACGGCATCGCATGGAATAAAGGAGAATTAAAATACCTAATTAAAAGTCTCTAGGAAGTAAGTTTTCAATCATGTAATAATTTTAGGAAGGAAATATAAACGCATGCTAATTATATGAATAAGTGGGTAAAGATCATGATAAAACCACACAATTAAACACATTGTAAACCATAAAATAGTGGTTTATCACTATACCAACCATTGTACTTAGACCTTGGACTTCCAACCATAAGGAACCTAGGATTGTGCTGCCAACCACTAACCATCTCCCTTTTACTCATAAAACCACAAAGAGCTCTAAGTTGCCCATCTGTCTCAAGCAAACCAGATTCAAGTGGAATGAGAAAGCTAAGGAATATGAATTTTACCCACTTGAATATTGTGAAGGATGATGGTGACTTCGGGGGAGAGGTCTTCAACAACTCTGGCAAGTTGATTCCAGGCTCCACTCCCTTGTGCTCTTCCTTAACAATTTCCACCTCTTTGCAAGCTTCTTAAATTTTAACCTCTTCTTCTTGGTAGCTTTCTTCCAATTCAATTTCTTCTTCATTGTTTACTAAGGGCATGGGACAGGATTCAATTGTAGGTAAGGATTCATCAATGATTGAATCCATCACTTGATCATCCCCTTCAAAGTCTTCAACCATGATATGACTTGGAGGTTGTACGCCCTCCTCAACATCAATTTCAAACATCTTGGAAGGAGGCTCTATGGCTTGAGTTTCCCATGGAGGTTCCGCATCTCCTAAGTCTTCAACCACTTCCTCTTCTTTTATAATTATGGCTTTCTCCACTTACTCTAATACAAAAAATAACTCCTCCTTGATGTCTTCCTTCACTAATTCTTCAGCTACTCCTTCATCTTCAAGGGTCTCTACTTCCTCATTTTGGGCCTCCTCGTGCTTCTTTTGAAGTATGAATGCGTGAACCCGATCCATTAAGTCCCTAAGCCGATCCCTTCTCTCTTGTGTATCCACACGGGATATAAGAGTTTGGAGAGTAGAAGTGAGACTAGTGAGAGTAGAGATAAGTGTGGTTTGAAGCTTTATTTGCCCTGAGCAAATAACACTAAGGGTATCATCTATGGGAGCTAGGAGTGGATGGGAGGGTTCATTATTTTGGAGAAAGGGTTCATAATAGGAAGGTGGGTCTTCTTGGTAAGGATATAGAGATGGTGTATATTGAGGCAGTGGTTCTTAAGGGTAATTATGTTGGAATGGAGGTGGTTCTAAGTATAGTCCATATGGTTCATAAGGTGGTTGGTATGGTGGATATGGGTTAGGGTCATATGGGGGTGTTTGGTAACATGGGGCTTGTGAGTATGGTGATTCAAAATTATGTTGAGGAGGGGGTTCATAGGTGTATGCTGGTGGTTGTTGATAATCAAAAGGGTTCTCACCATAGCCATTATCTTGGTATGCCTCTTGGACTGGCTCTTGGTCATAGCATGTTGGTGGAGGTTGTTGTTAAGAGTGTTGATCAAATTATTGTGGCTCCTCCCATCTTTGATTGTCCCATCCTTGATGCATATTCTCATTGTAGCCTCCATTCCCTATAGCATAATTTGAACCAAACTCATAGCCAAAGTGATGAGAATTCATAGTAATAAAAGAAAATAAAAACAAAGACCAATGAGAAATAATGAAAATAAACTCCTAAAACTAGAAACAACTAACAAAGAAACGAAAAGGAAAACATATTCACAATAACCAATAATAAGGCACACGTTTGCAATTCCCCGGCAACGGCGCCATTTGATGATCGGATTTTTGATGGTATAGAATTTCACAATTGAAATCTCGTTGCTAGTATAGTTTTTAAACCAACAAAGAATCCTTTCATACAAAAATTTGTTTGTCACAAGTAACAAACCCCTAAAAATAATGACCGAAGTATTTAAACCTCAGGTCGTCTCTCAAAGGAATTGCAGGGATGTATTCTTGTTATTGGTTATGAGTTGTATATTTTGGGGTTTTGGATTAAGAGACAAGAAAAGTAAATTGCAAAGGAGATAAAATAACAACTATAAAAGCTCTTGGCAAGGTATGAGAACGAGAAGTCCTATCCTCGTTATCTTCCTCAATTGTGACATCAATTATCCATTGCTCCCACTTAGTTAACCCTCTAATTATGAAGGAAATTCAAGTGGACAAATCAATTTGATTCCTCAAGTCCTAGTCAACTCCTAAGGAAAGACTAGAGTTAGAGGAATTCAAATCAATTAGCAACTTCTAATTATCAATCAACAAAGGAGTTTGATAACGCAAGTGTCACCAATTACTCAACCAAGGCCAAGAAGAGAAAAATCTGCTCTAGCATCCAACCAAGCATTTTCTCAAACATTTGGAAGGCATAACATAAAAACATAGAAGAGTAACAAGGAATATTAACTTTAAACAACCAATTGCAAGCATCAATAACACAAATTAAGGAAACCAACTATAACCATAGAAAACATAAATTGCATTAATATGGAAATTGAATCTAACATCAAACATTCATAAACTAAATTGGCAACATAAAGTAATCTACAAGGAAAATAAATAAACTAGAATTCTAGAACAAATGAAAGTAGAAGAGAAACTAAATTGAAAAAAGATAGAATTCAGAAATTGGAAAGGAATAAAACTAAGACCTAAAACCTAGAGAGAGGGGAGAGCCTCTCTCTCTCTAGAAACTACATCTAAAACCTAAATTTGTGAATAATGAATTTCTTGTCCTTGATTCTGCTCCACTCCCAGCCTCTAATCTGTATTTTTAGGCTTGAAATTGGGCCAAAAATAGCCCAGAAATTGCCCCCAACAATTTTTGATACGTTCAGCACGTGGCTCCGTCACGCGTACGCGCCGCCCACGCATACGTGTCGCTTGTCTGCCGCACTATCCACGCGTACACATCATCCACGCGTACACATCGCCTAACAGCAAAGCAACTATGGAAAATTTTATATCATTTTCAAGCCCCGAATGTTTGCTTTCCAACGCAACTGAAACCTTCTCATTCGGACCTCTGTAGCTCAAGTTATGTCTGATTTAGTACGAAGAGGTCAGGGCTGACAGCTTAGCAATTCCTTCAATTTCTTGTATTCCTTCCACTCTTGCATGCTTCCTTTCCATCCTCTAAGCCATTCCTGCCCTATAAACCCTAAAAACACTCAGCACATATATCACGGCATCGAATGGTAATAAGAGAGGATTAAAAGTAGCAAATTTAAGGCCAAAGAAGCATGTTTTCAATCATAGTACAAAATTAAGAAGGAAAATGTAAAACATGCAAATTCTATGAATAAGTGTGAGAATAATAGGTAAAATCTACTGAATTAAGCAAAAGATAAACCGTAAAATAGCGGTTTATCACATATGCATTGATACTTTTGTATATCCTTTATTGCAAAAAAATAATAAGGAAATTGATGCACGAAAACTTGTTTCTCAACAAATTTCACTTCGGCAAGTATACCGAATTGTCGTCAAATAAAAACTCATAATAGAGTGAGTTCGAATCCCACAGGGATTGATTGATCAAGCAAATTTAGTTGGAAGAGTGTGCTAGTTGAGCTTAACAGAATTTGAGTTGAGAGTTGCAGAAAATTAAATGGCAGGAAAATAAAGTGCAGAATCTTAATTGGGGATTTGGGGAAATGAACATAAAAATAAATGGCAGAAAGTAAACAAAAAGGGTAAGATCAGAGATGGGGGATTCATTGGGCTTAGGAGATGTTGCATTCCCCAAATCAAGTTCATTCTCATCTCTTCCTCAATCAATGCATTCATTGATCTCCTTGGCAATCTTAAGTGATTGGATCCCAATTACTTGGTAATCCAATCTCTCTAAGCTTGAACAATTGCCTAATTCCTTGATTTAATTACTCATGGGAAGAGATGAAGTATGGTCACTGATTATACCACATGTATTTCCAAATCAAAGTGTTGGGAGGATTACATGTTACTATATCCGCCCAAACTCCAATTTGGTCCAACATGAGAAAACATTTCTAGCATGATCTCCTCATCCTTTTCCAAGGCTCAGAGGAGATCCAATTATGGAGAGTTTCTTTTCCAAGACAACTAACCAATTGAATTAAGATTGAAAGCTTTCTAGTAAAATCAAGAGAAAAGAAAGAAGAAGAAGAATGAAAACTATAATTGATCCATCAAATTACAACAGAGCTCCCTAACCCAATGAGAGGGGTTTAGTTGTTCATAGCTCTGGAAATGGAAAATGGTAGGAAAGAGTAGATGCTTAACAAAACTAGAAAATGCAGAAAGTAAATATACAGAGTGTAGTTCTCCAAAAGTGCCAAGCTTCTCTATAGTTCAAAACGACTCCTATATATACTACTCTTCTTGATCTTCTAGTGAGTTCTTCAAGTCATGGATATAGGCATTTGATCTTGAGTTGAAGCAGTTACAATCTTCAGTGGGCTCAGCTTTGTTTGCAGAAAAGTGTGAGCTAGGCATGGGCGTTAGTTAGGACGTTAGTGGCGTTAACGTTAAGTAAGGATGTGGGTTCGAGAGCATTAGTGACAATCACCTTTTCCACTAACGTTCCAACCCAAAATGATCAACGTTAACTTCAACGTTAGTGGCACTAACGTGACCACTAACGTTGTCTCTTGGTCATTCGCAAACGTTATTGGGACTCACCTTTTCCAATAACGTTGCCTTTTGCCCCATTTCCCTACGTTAGAGTTCACGTTAGTATAACTAATATGACTCTTAACGTCGGCATGCCTGGTGGACGAAATTGTGATCCATGTTCTAACTATTTTGAGATGAAGGCTTTATTATGGCACTGGTTGAATTCACAACTCCGTTCAACTAACCAGCAAGTGTACTGGGTCGTCCAAGTAATAAACCTTACGTGAGTAAGGGTCGATCCCACAGAGATTGTTGGTATGAAGCAAGCTATGGTCACCTTGTAAATCTCAGTTAGGCAGATTAAAATTGTTTATGGGTTCGAAAACTAATAATAAAATAGAAAATAGATGAAATAATAAAAGGGATAGAATACTTATGCAGATTCATTGGTGGGAATTTCAGATAAGCGAATGGAGATACTGTATGCTCAAGAACGCCTGCTATTCTCCTGCTTCAACTCAATCCTTCTTAATCCTTTCCATGGCAAGCTGTGTATAGGGGTTCACCATCAGCGGTGGCTACTTTCAATCCTCTCGGGAAAATGGTCCTCTGCGGCTGTCACTCGCATGGCTAATCGTCTGGAGGCATCACCCATGGTTGATGGCTACATCCCATCCTCGCAGTGAAAACTACGCTCACGCACTCTGTCACAGCACGGCTAATCACTGGTTGGTTCCTGCTCCTACTGGAATAGAATCCCTTAATTCTTTTGCGTTTGTCACTAACGCCCAGCACTTGCAAGTCTGAAGCACGTCACAGTCATTCATTACCGGAATCCTACTCGGAATACCACAGACAAGGTTAGACTTTCCGGATTCCCAGGATCCTACTCGGAATACCACAGACAAGGTGAGACTTTCCGGATCCTCATAAATGCCGCCATCTATCTAGCTTATACCATGAAGATTCTGCTGGGGAATCTAAGAGATACACATTCAAGCTCTGTTGCATGTAGAACGGAAGTGGTTGTCAATCACGCGCGTTCATAAGTGAGAATGATAATGAGGGTTATTTACTCATCACATTCATCATGTTCTTGGGTGCGAATGAATATCTTGGAATAAGAATAAGAGAGAATTGAATAAAAGAAAATAGAATTGCATTAAGACTTGAGGTACAGCAGAGCTCCACACCCTTAATCTATGGTGTGCAGAAACTCCACCGTTGAAAATACATAAGTAAAAGGTTCAGGCATGGCCGAATGGCCAGCCCCCATGGTCTAAGAACTATGCATTCAAAGATTAAAACCAAGATCTCAAATACATTAGTTAAATGCTCTATTTATAATAAACTAGCTCCTAGGGTTTACATGAGTAGGTAATTGATGCATAAATCCACTTCCGGGGCCCACTTGGTGTATGCTTGGGCTGAGCTTGATCAATACACGAGCTAAGGCTTCTCTTGGAGTTGAACTCCGAGTTATGACGTGTTTTGGGCGTTCAACTCCGGATTATGACGTTTTTCTGGCGTTTAACTCCAGACAGCAGCATGAACTTGGCGTTCAACGCCAAGTTACGTCGTCAATTTCTGAATAAAGTATGAACTATTATATATTGCTGGAAAGCCCTGGATGTCCACTTTCCAACGCCGTTGAGAGCGCGCCATTTAGAGTTCTGTAGCTCCAGAAAATCCATTTCGAGTGCAGGGAGGTCAGAATCCAACAGCATCAGCAGTCCTTTTGTCAGCCTTTTTCAGAGTTTTGCTCAAATCCCTCAATTTCAGTCAGAATTTACCTGAAATCACAGAAAAACACACAAACTCATAGTAAAGTCCAGAAATGTGAATTTAACATAAAAACTAATGAAAACATCCCTAAAAGTAGCTTGAACTTACTAAAAACTACCTAAAAACAATGCCAAAAAGCGTATAAATTATCCGCTCATCACAACACCAAACTTAAATTGTTGCTTGTCCCCAAGCAACTGAAAATCAAATAGGATAAAAAGAAGAGAATATACTATAAATTCCAAAATATCAATGAATATTAATTATAATCAGATGAGCGGGACTTGTAGCTTTTTGCTTCTGAACAGTTTTGGCATCTCACTTTTTCCTTTGAAGTTTATAATGATTGGCTTCTCTAGGAATTTAGAATTTCGGATAGTGTTATTGACTTTCCTAGTTAAGCATGTTGATTCTTGAACACAGCTACTTATGAGTCTTGGCCGTGGCCCTAAGCATTTTGTTTTCCAGTATTACCACCAGATACATAAATGCCACAGACACATAACTGGGTGAACCTTTTCAGATTGTGACTTAGCTTTGCTAAAGTCCCCAGTTAGTGGTGTCCAGAACTCTTAAGCACACTCTTTTGCCTTGGATCACGACTTTAACCACTTAGTCTCAAGCTCTTTACTTGGACCTTCATGACACAAGCACATGGTTAGGGACAGCTTGATTTAGCCGCTTAGGCCTGGATTTTATTTTCTTGGGCCCTCCTATCCATTGATGCTCAAAGCCTTGGATCCTTTTTACCCTTGCCTTTTGGTTTTAAGGGCTATTGGCTTTTTCTACTGCTCCTTCTTTTTCTATATACTCTTTTTTTTTTCGCAAGCTTCTTCTTGTTCACTGCTTTTTCTTGCTTCAAGAATCAATTTTATGATTTTTCAGATCATCAATAACATTTCTCTTTGTTCATCATTCTTTCAAGAGCCAACAGTTTTAACATTCATAAACAACAAGATCAAAAGACATATGCACTGTTCAAGCATTCATTCAGAAAACAAAAGTATTGTCACCACATCAATATAATTAAATTAAATTCAAGGATAATTTCGAAATTCATGTACTTCTTGTTCTTTTGAATTAAAACATTTTTTATTTACGAGAGGTGAAGGATTAATGGATTTTATTCATAGCTTTAAGGCATGGTTACATACTAATGATCATGAAATAAAGACACAAAACATAGATAAACACAATACTAAAAACCGAAAACAGAAAGAAATAAAGAACAAGGAATGAATCCACCTCTAGTGGCGTCTTCTTCTTGAAGGACCAATGATGTTCTTCAGCTCTTCTATGTCCCTTCCTTGCCTTTGTTGCTCCTCCCTCATTGCTCTTTGATCTTCTCTTATTTCTTGGAGAATGATGGAGTGCTCATGATGTTCCACCCTTAGTTGTTCCACATTGTGACTCAAACCTTCTAAGGAAGTGTTGAGTTGCTCCCAATAGTTGTTTGGAGGAAAGTGCATCCCTTGAGGTATCTCAGGGATTTCTTGATGATGAGCTTCCTCATGCACCTCTTGAGGGCCGTGAGGAGCTTCTCTAGCTTGCTCCATCCTTTTCTTGGTGATGGGCTTGTCTTCTTCAATGGAGACATCTCCTTCTATGATAACTCCAGCTGAGTAACATATATGGCAAATAAGATGAGGGAAAGCTAGCCGTGCC
Organism: Arachis stenosperma; assembly: GCF_014773155.1. Classification (NCBI taxonomy): domain Eukaryota; kingdom Viridiplantae; phylum Streptophyta; class Magnoliopsida; order Fabales; family Fabaceae; genus Arachis; species Arachis stenosperma. The sequence continues at coordinate 826,574 of NW_026651370.1, forward strand.
ATGGGTGAGGGCTTGTCGGCTATTTTGTAGATTTCATTGGAGATGACCTCATGAACTTCTACTTCCTCTCCAATCATGATGCCATGAATCATGATGGCCCGATCCACAGTAACTTCAGATCGGTTGCTAGTAGGAATGATGGAGCGTTGAATGAACTCCAACCATCCTCTAGCTATAGGCTTGAGGTCCAGTCTTCTTAGTTGGACTGGCTTGCCTTTGGAGTCTCTCTTCCATTGAGCTCCTTCCACACAAATGTCCATAAGGACTTGGTCCAACCTCTGATCAAAGTTGACCCTTCTAGTGTAGGGGCGTTCATCTCCTTGCATCATAGGCAAGTGGAATGCCAACCTTACATTTTTCGGACTGAAATCCAAGTATTTCCCCCTAACCATTGTGAGATAATTCTTTGGACTTGGGTTCATACCTTGGTCATGGTTCCTAGTGATCCATGCATTGGCATAGAACTCTTGAACCATTAAGATTCCAACTTGTTGCATGGGGTTGGTTAAGACTTCCCAACCTCTTCTTTGAACTTCATGTCGGATCTCCGGATACTCATTTTTCTTGAGCTTGAAAGGGACCTCAGGGATCACTTTCTTCTTTGCCACAACATCATAGAAGTGGTCTTGATGGCTCTTGGAGATGAATCTTTCCATCTCCCATGACTCGGAGGTGGAAGCTTTTGTCTTCCCTTTCCCTTTTCTAGAGGATACTCCGGCCTTAGGTGCCATTGATGGTAATGGAAAAAACAAAAAGCTTATGCTTTTTACCACACCAAACTTAAAATTTTGCTCGTCCTCGAGCAAAAAAAAGAAAAGAAGAGTGGAAGAAGAAGAAGAGAAGATGGTAGAGAGGGAGAGAGGTAGGTTCGGCTATGTGGGAGAAGAAGGGGATGTGTTGTGTGAAAATGAAGTAGAAGGGAAGGGTATTTATAGTGAGAGGGGAGGGTGGATGTTCGGCCAATTTGGGTGGGAATGGGTGGGAAATTGAATTTGAATTTTATGAAGGTAGGTGGGGTTTATGGGGAAGAGTGGGGTGATGTGAATGGTGAATGGGGGAATTAGGAAGAGGAATTGAGGTGATTGGTGATGGGTGTTGGGAAGTGTGACATGTGGAGTAGGAAAAATGAGATTTAGGATTAGGAGAGTGTGATTAGGATTAAAAGGTAAGGTGGGAATATGGTAGGTGGGGATCCTGTGGGGTCCACAGATCCTGAGGTGATCCTGTGGGGTCCACAGATCCTGAGGTGTAAAGAAATACCATTCCTTCACCCTATAGGCATGTAAAATTCCTTCATGTATCATTCTGGCGTTTAAACGCCCATTGGTGGACGTTCTGGGTGTTTAACGCCCATGTAATGCATGTTTCTGGCGTTGAACGCCAGTTTCATGCTTGTTCCTGGCGTTCAGCGCCAGTTTGTCCTCTCTGTGCACATTCCTGGCGTTTAACGCCAGATTGTTGCTTGTTTCTGGCGTTCAGCGCCAGAATGGTGCTCTGTTCTGGCGTTGAACGCCAGCCAGATGCATCTTATTGGCGTTGAACGCCAGTCTGCGCTACCTCCAGGGTGAACAATTTTTTTCTTCTGTTTTTGACTCTGTTTTTAATTTTTTTGATTTTTTCGTGACTCCTCATGATCATGTACCTAATAAAACACAAAAATAACATTGAAACAAAATAAAATAAAATTAGATAATTAAAATTGAGTTGCCTCCCAACAATCGCTTCTTTAATGTCAATAGCTTGACAGTGGCTCTCATGGAGCCACAAGGTGATCAGGTCAATTTTTGTGTGGTCCCAACACCAAACTTAGAGTTTGGATATGGGGTTTGAACACCAAACTTAGAGTTTGGTTGTGGCCTTACAACACCAAACTTAGAGTTTGACTGTGTGGGCTTTTCTTGACTCTGAACTGAGAGAAGCTCCTCATGCTTACTCTCTTTTGTCACAGAGGGATGGCCATGTGCCTTAAACACAAGGTATTCCCCATTCAATTGAAGGAATAATTCCCCTCTGTTGACATCTATCACAGCTCCTGCTGTGGCTAGGAAAGGTCTTCCAAGGATGATGCAATCATCTTCTTCCTTCCTAGTGTCTAAGATTATGAAATCAGCAGGGATGTAAAGGCCTTCAACCTTTACTAGTACGTCCTCTACTATTCCATAGGCTTGTCTCAATGACTTGTCTGCCAGTTGTAATGAGAACAAGGCAGGTTGTACCTCAATGATCCCCAGCTTCTCCATTACAGAGAGTGGCATTAGATTTATCCCTGACCCCAGATCACACAGAGCTTTTTCAAAGATCATGGTGCCTATGGTATAAGGTATTAAGAACTTGCCAGGATCTTGTTTCTTTTGAGGTAGAATTTTCTGAATCCAAGTATCCAGTTCATTAATGAGCAAGGGAGGTTCACTTTCCCAAGTCTCATTACCAAACAACTTGGCATTCAGCTTCATGATAGCTCCTAAATATTGAGCAACTTGCTCTCCAGTTCCATCTTCATCCTCTTCAGAGGATGAATAGTCTTCAGAGCTCATGAATGGCAGAAGGAGGTTTAATGGAATCTCTATGGTCTCTGTATGAGCCTCAGATTCCTTTGGATCCTCAATAGGAGACTCCTTCTTGCTTGAGGGACGTCCCAGGAGGTCTTCCTCACTAGGATTTTCGTCCTCCTCCTCCCTTGTGCATTCGGCCAAATTGACTATGTCAATGGCCTTGCACTCTCCTTTTGGATTTTCTTCTGTATTGCTTGGGAGAATACTGGGAGGAGTTTCAATGACTTTCTTACTCAGCTGGCCCACTTGTGCCTCCAAATTTCTAATAGAGGATCTTGTTTCACTCATGAAACTGAAAGTGGCCTTTGACAGATCAGAGACTATATTGGCTAAATTAAAAGTGTTTTGTTCAGAATTCTCTGTCTGTTGCTGAGAAGATGATGGATATGGCTTGCTATTGCCCAGCCTATTGCGTCCACCATTGTTGAAACCTTGTTGAGGTTTTTGTTGATCCTTCCATGAGAAATTTGGATGATTTCTCCATGATGAGTTATAGGTGTTTCCATAAGGTTCACCCATGTAATTAACCTCTGCCATGGCAGGGTTCTCAGGATCATAAGCTTCTTCAGAAGCTGCCTCTCTAGTACTGTTGGATGCATGTTGCAATCCATTCAGATTTTGAGAGATCATGTTGACCTGTTGAGTCAACACTTTGTTCTGAGCCAATATGGCATTCAGAGTATCAATTTCAAGAACTCCTTTCTTTTGAGGCATCCCATTGTTCACGGAATTCCTCTCAGAAGTGTACATGAACTGGTTGTTTGCAACCATGTCAATGAGTTCTTGAGCCTCTTCAGGCGTTTTCTTCAGGTGAATAGATCCACCTGCAGAATGATCCAATGACATTTTCAAAAATTCAGAGAGACCATAATAGAATATATCCAATATGGTCCATTCTGAAAACATATCAGATGGACATCTTTTGGTCAGCTGCTTGTATCTTTCCTAAGCTTCATAGAGGGATTCACCATCTTTTTGTTTGAAGATTTGAACATCCACTCTCAGCTTGCTCAGCTTTTGAGGAGGAAAGAATTTATCCAAGAAGGCAGTGACCAGCTTATCCCATGAGTCCAGGCTATCCTTGGGTTGTGAATCCAACCATATTCTAGCTCTGTCTCTTACAGCAAAAGGGAAAAGCATGAGTCTGTAGACTTCAGGATCAACTCCATTCGTCTTTACAGTCTCACAGATCTGCAAGAACTCAGTTAAAAACTGATAAGGATCTTCAGATGGAAGTCCATAAAACTTGCAGTTTTGTTGCATTAAGGCAACTAGCTGAGGTTTCAGCTCAAAGTTATTGGCTCCAATGGCAGGAATGGAGATGCTTCTTCCATCAAACTTGGACGTTGGCTTTGTGAAGTCACCAAGCATTCTCCTTGCATTATTATTATTATTTTCGGCTGCCATCTCTTTCTCTTGTTCGAAAATTTCTAAAAGGTTGCTTCTGGATTGTTGTAATTTAGCTTCTCTTAATTTTCTCTTCAGAGTCCTTTCAGGTTCTGGATCAATTTCAACAAGAGTGCCTTTATCCCTGTTCCTGCTCATATGAAAGAGAAGAAAACAAGAAAAGAAGAGGAATCCTCTATGTCACAGTATAGAGATTCCTTTATGTTAGTAGAAGAAGAAAGGGGTAGAAGAATGAAAAAGGAGATTCGGATTTTTGGGTGAAGAGAGGTGAAGAGAAGTGTTAGTAATTAAATAATTAAATAGAAGAAGAAAAGAGAAGGGAGATTTCGAAAATAATTTTGAAAAAGAGGTTAGTAATTTTTGAAAATTCAAAATAAAATATAATTGAAATTAAAATTTAAAACAATTAATTAATTAAAAAGAATTTTTGAAAAAGAGAGAGATATTTTCGAAAATTGAAGAGAGAGAAGTAGTTAGGTGGTTTTGAAAAAGATAAGACACAAACAAGTTAGTTAGTTGATTGAAAAAGTTTTGAAATCAAATTTGAAAAGATAAGAAGATAAGAGGTTAGATAAGATATTTTTGAAATCAAATTTTGAAAAAGATAAAATTTTTGAAAAAGATCAAAATAAAAGATAAAAAGATTTAATTCAAAAATTTTGAAATTATTTACTTCACTAACAAGAAACTACAAGATAAGATTCTAGAACTTAAAGATTGAATCTTTCTTAACAAGAAAGTAACAAACTTCAATTTTTTTGAACCAATCACATTAATTATTAGTGAATTTTCAAAAATATGATGTAAAGATAAGAAAAAGATTTTGAAAATAATTAAAAAAAATGTTTTTGAAATTTTCGAAAATTAAAAAGAAAAAATGAAAAAGATATGATTTTTGAAAAAAAGATTTTGAAAAGATAAGATTTTTAAAATTGAAATTTTGACTTGACTTGTAAGAAACAACTAATTTTGAAAATTTTTGACTAAGTCAATCCCAAAATTTCAAAATTTTGGAGGGAAAAAAGGAAAAGATATTTTTTTGATTTTTGAATTTTTAATGAGGAGAGAGAAAAACAACAAATTTACTCAATACATGAAATTTTTAGATCAAAACAATGAATGCATGCAAGAATGCTATGAATGTCAAGATGAACACCAAGAACACTTTGAAAATCATGATGAACATCAAGAACATAATTTTGAAAAATTTTTGATGCAAAGAAAACATGCAAGACACCAAACTTAGAAATCTTTAATGCATGGACTCTAACAAACAAAAAATGCATATGAAAAACAACAAACAACGCAAAACAAGAAAACATCAAGATCAAACAAGAGGACTTATCAAGAACAACTTGAAGATCATGAAGAACACTATGAATGCATGGGATTTTCGAAAAAATGCAAGAAAAATTTTTAAAGCATGCAATTGACACCAAACTTAAAAATTGACTCAAGACTCAAACAAGAAACACAAAATATTTTTTATTTTTATGATTTTCTAATTTTTTTGAATTTTTATTAATTTTTTCAAAAATAAAGTTTAGAAAAACGAAAAATAAAAGAAAAATTTTGAAAAAGATTTTTGAAAAGAAAATTACCTAATCTGAGCAACAAGATGAACCGTCAGTTGTCCATACTCGAACAATCCCGGCAACGGCGCCAAAAACTTGGTGGACGAAATTGTGATCCATGTTCTAACTATTTTGAGATGAAGGCTTTATTATGGCACTGGTTGAATTCACAACTCCGTTCAACTAACCAGCAAGTGTACTGGGTCGTCCAAGTAATAAACCTTACGTGAGTAAGGGTCGATCCCACAGAGATTGTTGGTATGAAGCAAGCTATGGTCACCTTGTAAATCTCAGTTAGGCAGATTAAAATTGTTTATGGGTTCGAAAACTAATAATAAAATAGAAAATAGATGAAATAATAAAAGGGATAGAATACTTATGCAGATTCATTGGTGGGAATTTCAGATAAGCGAATGGAGATACTGTATGCTCAAGAACGCCTGCTATTCTCCTGCTTCAACTCAATCCTTCTTAATCCTTTCCATGGCTACTTTCAATCCTCTCGGGAAAATGGAGATACTGTGTATAGGGGTTCACCATCAACGGTGGCTACTTTCAATCCTCTCGGGAAAATGGTCCTCTGCGGCTGTCACTCGCATGGCTAATCGTCTGGAGGCATCATCCATGGTTGATGGCTACATCCCATCCTCGCAGTGAAAACTACGCTCACGCACTCTGTCACAGCATGGCTAATCACTGGTTAGTTCCTGCTCCTACTGGAATAGAATCCCTTGATTCTTTTGCGTTTGTCACTAACGCCCAGCACTTGCAAGTCTGAAGCACGTCACAATCATTCATTACCGGAATCCTACTCGGAATACCACAGACAAGGTTAGACTTTCCGGATTCCCAGGATCCTACTCGAAATACCACAGACAAGGTGAGACTTTCCGGATCCTCATAAATGCCGCCATCTATCTAGCTTAAACCACGAAGATTCTGCTGGGGAATCTAAGAGATACACATTCAAGCTCTGTTGCATGTAGAACGGAAGTGGTTGTCAATCACGCGCGTTCATAAGTGAGAATGATAATGAGGGTTATTTACTCATCACATTCATCATGTTCTTGGGTGCGAATGAATATCTTGGAATAAGAATAAGAGAGAATTGAATAAAAGAAAATAGAATTGCATTAAGACTTGAGGTACAGCAGAGCTCCACACCCTTAATCTATGGTGTGCAGAAACTCCACCGTTGAAAATACATAAGTAAAAGGTTCAGGCTTGGCCGAATGGCCAGCCCCCATGGTCTAAGAACTATGCATTCAAAGATTAAAACCAAGATCTCAAATACATTAGTTAAATGCTCTATTTATAATAAACTAGCTCCTAGGGTTTACATGAGTAGGTAATTGATGCATAAATCCACTTCCGGGGCCCACTTGGTGTATGCTTGGGCTGAGCTTGATCAATACACGAGCTAAGGCTTCTCTTGGAGTTGAACTCCGAGTTATGACGTGTTTTGGGCGTTCAACTCCGGATCATGACGTTTTTCTGGCGTTTAACTCCAGACAGCAGCATGAACTTGGCGTTCAACGCCAAGTTACGTCGTCAATTTCCGAATAAAGTATGGACTATTATATATTGCTGGAAAGCCCTGGATGTCTACTTTCCAAAGCCGTTGAGAGCGCGCCATTTAGAGTTCTGTAGCTCCAGAAAATTCATTTCGAGTGCAGGGAGGTCAGAATCCAACAGCATCAGCAGTCCTTTTGTCAGCCTTTTTCAGAGTTTTGCTCAAATCCCTCAATTTCAGTCAGAATTTACCTGAAATCACAGAAAAACACACAAACTCATAGTAAAGTCCAGAAATGTGAATTTAACATAAAAACTAATGAAAACATCCCTAAAAGTAGCTTGAACTTACTAAAAACTACCTAAAAACAATGCCAAAAAGCGTATAAATTATCCGCTCATCAATGCCTAAGCTTCGAGAGCGTTAGTGACACTTACCTTTGTCACTAACGCTCCAAACGCCCCTCCTTCCCACGTTAGAGTTCACATTAATTATATTAACGTGGCCACTAACGTGGTAGTGATTGCCATCTCCAACATTAGTGACAAAGGTGAGTGTCACTAATGTTGGCTTATCATGCTTAGCTCCACATTATCTCTCACGTTAGTGGTCTTAACGTGACCACTAACGTGGGCACTCTTGGGTTGGTCCAATGTTAGAGACAAAGGTGAGTATCACTAACGTTGGTGATTGGTTCTTCATCCCACGTTAGAGTTCACGTTAATTGGATTAACGTGACTCTTAACGTGGCTTCATTGTGCTTTTGTTGAACGTTAGTGGAAATCACTTTTACCACTAACGTTGGAGCTCCTCTTCCTCCTCTATGTTAGCTACCACGTTAATGTAGTTAACGTGGCAGCTAACGTGGGCTATGATGGCTTCGAAGGTGTTATTGGTGATCACTTTTTCCATTAACGCTACAAGCTTGTCCCCATTCCACGTTAGTAGTCACAGTAATTAGATTAACGTGGCTGCTAATGTGGCTCCTTCTTGCTTCTTTTGTCATGAAATCAAGTAATTAGAGTGCATCAAAGCTCTGTTCCAAGTCATGAGATTATGCATCATCAATTATATCATATAATTCCTGCCTAATCCTCATGAAATCATTTAAAGTTCACAATAATTGCTTGAATCAAGGTGTAAGTATATTTTCATCCAAAACTTGCTTATTTACTAAGAAAATGCATGAAACTACCCTAAAACAGTAAAGAAAAGGTCAGTGAAACTGGCCAAGATGCCCTGGCATCACAACACCAAACTTAAAGCTTGTTTGTCCCTAAGCAAGTACTGAAACACAGGAAAAATGAATGAAAGAACAAGATAAACAATTAATCATTATAGAAGTCAAATCCTTGGTTTATGGGGTTTCATGTATAGCAACTTAGGTTCATTCCTTTACTGGTTTTCAGGCCTTTATTATGTCCTTGAACACTCACTTGATTGCATCCTTTGAGACTTCCTAATTGTTGATCCTCCCTTCCTTTCCAGGTTTTATTGCATTCTTTTTAGGCTAAGTGCTCTGTAAGAGGGTGACTCTTTATGATAAGCTTTCAGCCAACTGATAAACACCATTTTGAGGGTTTATCTTGTATCGATTTCAGGGGTTTTATCAATGATTCCACACGCTTTTCATATGAAAATATAAGACTTTGTGTTCCTTTCCTAATTTTTGCCTCATGGATGAAAACATGCTTATTTTACACTAAATTAGATACATTTCTAATCCTCTCTTGGTGCCATTCGATGCCGTGACCTGTGTGCTAAGTGGTTTCAGAATATAGGGCAGGGATGAACCGGAAGAGAGAAGGAGAACGGGCGCAAAGGAAGGGAGCACGAGAAATTGAGCTTTGGAAACTTCAGCAAGGGCGCGTGCGCGTACTTGGCGCGTCCGCGTGGATTGCGCAGCTAGAAGTCAAAGCCAGAAGCCAAGCCATGAGCCGGCTTATGTAGCGGTGATGCCAAGGCATTTTAGGCTAGTTTCACTAGCCTTTTTCTTTTATTTTTAGTTGTTTTATGCATTTTCTTGAGCCTTAAGTAATCATTTGGGCCAAATAGTCATGCTTGTCTTAAATCATTCAAACATGAAGATTTTGATGCAAATTCCATGAGTTTTTAGTTATATTCCTTGAATGCTATGAATGGAAGAATTCTCATGAAATTTTGCAAGACTTTGATGCAGTTGTTTGGATGATTTCAGGGAAGAAGAGGCTAGGCAAGGAAGCAACAAAATCAATAAAGGAAGCTTGAATATCACATGTGGAGTTTAAGCTCCAGTTTAAGCTTAAACTGGAGCTTAAAACGCCAAAAATCATGAAAGCTGAGGAAAGGGCTGAAAGTGGCGTTTAACCTCCAGTTTAACCTTAAACTGGGAGTTAAACGCCAGAATCATGGAAGTTGAGAAATGCTGAAACTGGCGTTTAACCTCCAGTTTAACCTTAAACTGGAAGTTAAACGCCAGAATGAGAATTTCACCATGGGAGCATTTCCACGTTTAACCTCCAGTTTAACCTTAAACTGGAGGTTAAACGTGTTCGACACAATTTCTCACCAGGAAGCATTTCCACGTTTAACCTCCAGTTTAACCTTAAACTGGAGCTTAAACGTGTTATATGGAACAGCTTGACCATGCCTTCTTCAAACATAAATAACTTGAGCTACAAAACTCCAAATGAGGTGATTCAAAATGCATTGGAAAGAAGACATCTAGAGCTTTCCAGGCATATATGGCATGCATGGTGGATACTAAAAATTGAGGGAGAAAACAGCCCCGTAATGTGCATAGAAGAGCATAGTACCAACATGCAATCAGGCCAGCTGACCTCTTCACCTTCCATGGAGTATAACTTGAGCTATAGAGATCCAATTGAGGTGCTTCCAGTTGCGTTAGAAAGCTGACATCCATAGCTTTCCAACGAGGTATAATAGTTTATATTTGGCATCAAATTGGCAAGGTTGACAAGAGAACAAAGTGACGACTCAAGAAAGGGGGTGCAACGTTTGAGTGTAGTTTAATGGATCATTATCCTTTTTGGATCAATTATGTCACTCTACCCTTCAAGCAAGCAAGGCCCATCAACAACACCAAATCAAGGCCACAAGAATCATCTAGAATAGTTTATTTTCATTTGATTGTAATTTGCTTTTAATTTCATTTTCATTTTGTAATTTAGGGAGCCTATTTAAAGGCCTTAGTTTCGGCATTTGAAAAGGGGGGATTGAAGGGGAATCCAGCCCCTGACTGGGGGACTTTTGATCATTTTGCTAGTTTTCATACTTTGTAATTGAATTCAGAGCTATGACTCACTAAACCCCTTTCATTGGGTTAGGGAGCTCTATTGTAATTCAATGAATCAATAATAGTTTTATCTTCTTCTTCAATCTTTTCTCTTGAATTTTGTTAGAAAGCTTCTCGATCTAATTCCATTGGGTAGTTGTCTTGGGAAAGAAACTACCCATAATTGGAATCCTTCGGAACCTTGGGAAAGGAATGGAGGATTCATGCTAGAGAAGCTTTCTCACAGTGAATTGGATTGGGGTTTGGATGGATATTGTGACATGTAATCCTACCAAATTGTGGTTCATGAAACTGTGTGGTATAATCAGTGATCGAGCATCATCTCTTCTTATGAACATTTAAACCAAGGGATTGGGAATTTGTTTGTTTTTAGAGAGAATTGGTGAGCCAAGGGATTGGGATCCAATCATATAAGATTGCCAAGCAAAATTCAATGAATGCATTGGTTGAGGAAGGGATAAGATGTTTTGATTCGGAGATCTCAATATCTCCTGAAACCCAATGAATTCCCCATTTCTGATCTACCACCTTCTCTTTACATTCTGCCATTAAATTCATGCAATCACCCCCATCCCTTTTAATTTCAGCAATTTAGATTCCGCAATTTAAATTTCTTGCCATTTACGTTTCCTGCCAATTTTACATTCCGCAATTCTCATCTAAATCTTGATTTCGCTCAACTAGAACACACTTCTAATCCGAATTGCTCACTCAACCAATCCTTGTGGGATTCGACCTCACTCTATTGTGAGTTTTTACTTGACGATAACCGGTGCACTTGCCGGAAGGAATTTTGCCGATCGTGCAATTTCCTAAAATCGTAGCATATCAAGTTTATGCACATCAAGTTTATGGCGCCGTTGCCGGGGATTGGTTTTCGATTGACAATTCTCCAATTGGAAGTTAACTAGATTGAGCAATTTTTCTTTTCTTTTGTTAATAGTTTTTGTTTCTGTTATTACTGCTAATTTCTGCAAATTTTAATTTGTTTTCTTTGCTTATTCACTTGTTAGCATACTAACCACTAGCTGTTTGTGATATTGCCTCACTATGGGATTTCCACTATCTTTGGATGAGTATTGTTTGAGACTGAGCACATTGCAAAAAAGAAAGGAGTATCCATCATCTTTTGGTCAATCAAAATTCATGAGAAACTCTCCACCACCACAGAATGATTCATGTTATTATGCTCATGGTGGGTGGGAGTATCAGGAACAGGAAACGGGGTACTTCCCAGAGCCACAAAATGGTCCATGTTTTGGTGAATTTGATCACTACTCTAGTTGTGGCTGGGAAGATCAAAACCAAAGAGATTTCACTTATTCACACCCCATTCATCAAGAGCCATCACCTCTGAATTATCCAACCTCACCTCCTAGTTTTACATATCCAAATTCTTCATCACTTGAGCATTTCTCAGCACAAAATTCCTTCTCAAATTCATACAATTCATTTCACTATCCACAAGACTCATTCCACTACACACAAGAGTCATACCACTACCAACACTCCAACCAAAGACTCTATCAGCCCACACAAAACACATACTCCCAGCCACCATATCACAGCCAAGATAATCAACCTCATCAACCCAATCCGAACCAACAATTTCAAGATCAATTAAACAGGATAGAAGGAATGCTTGCAACTATGGGCAGAGATGTGGCCGATTTGAAAGGCTTTAAGGAAGAAGTGATATCCAACTTACAAAATCAAGGTGCTGCCATTCAAAAGCTAGAAGCACAAATTGGATATCTATCAAAGCAAATCCCTACCCACAATTCTTCTAGTGATACCATGGCAAACCCAAGGGAGGAATCAGAAGAACAAGAAAGGGAGAAAGTCAATCAAGGGAGATCACACTCCAATGAAACAGAGAGTTACAAAGAGGAAGGGTTCATTGAACCACAAATTCAGGAAGCTTTTGATGAACAGGATACTCCAACTGTCCAACAACAACCAAGTTCTGAGATCAAGGATGTGAAGGCAGTAGAAACAAGCACCAAAATGAGGATTGTGACCGAGAAACAAAGGACCATATCCATGAAGAAGAGAAGGTCGAAGAACAATCCAACTCCTGAGCCAACAAGCAAGTTCACTCAAGCCAATCACAAGGGAAAGCTTGCTGGAAAGAGGCATTCACAACAAGAGGCACTAACTAGCTCCTTTATCCACTTGAAGTCATTCCTCTTAACAAACTGGAGGAAGAGGAAGAAAGTCAGGAACAGCATGTCAAGCTAATGACAGTAAACGAGCGCTTGTTGGGAGGCAACCCAACCAAAGGTAGTTTTTCTTTTCTAGTTATTTCAATAAAAGAGTTAAGTAGATTTATCTGTATTGCAAGGAGCTAAGTTTGGTGTCACACACCAAAATAATTCAAGGGTGAATGTGAGATTCTAAGTTTGGTGTTCCACCAAAAACTTCATTAAAAGCACATTTCTACCTCAGCATGACTAGTCACTAGCTCCAACCAATCAGGGAAACTACTTAAACAATAGTTTAATTTCTAGTTCATAGTTTCTTTTTCTAGTTCATAGTTATTTTCTTAATAAAAGCACATGAGGTTTTCTGCATATGATCCAAATTGCTGCATATGGCAAGGAACTAAGTTTGGTGTTCACACACCAATCTAAGTTCAGAGGCCTACAAACATACATGCATGCTAAACAATTCTCAAAGTGCTTGGGGAACAAGCAACTTCTAATAGCTTTGCAGGAAGACAATCAATCTCATGGAAGGAATATACATCATCATCAAAGAGAACACCAAGGCTAGGAAGGATGATGAACAACAAAGAAGATGTTAAAAGGTTGTATCGTCACTTAATTGCTTGTACTGTGAATTGCTGATATTGGAAGTTTGCATGCACCCCTGCTTTAAGTTTGAGTCATTGCAGTTTTTGTTTGTCTGTTTGTGTAATTTCCAAATAAGTGATAGTCTAAGTGTCTGGATAAACTTCACTTGCTTAAATGCATGCTTGCCCTGCTTGTTCTGTTTCCAAAAATAAAAGAAATGTTTGAACAAAAGTAACTCAATTCCATTTGGTAAGAAATCAAATAAGATTAAGTGGTGGTATGCATGTTTGATTGAATAGTCAGCTCACTAAGAAATAAAGTTAGAATTGTCACTTTTAGTGGAAATTAGGATGCTGTCTATGGATCTTGATGAATAAATGTCTTTGGCCATGAAAAAGAAAGAAAAAGAAGAAGAAAAAGCCACTGAAAAAGGGCAACCAAAAAAAAAAGCAAAAAAATTGAGAAAATAAGCTAGGCACCAATGGTTTGAACTTCTGAGACAAATGCCTGTGGTGTTTATGTATTAAGGATATGCTTGGATGAATAGGTTCTGAGGAGTGTTTCAACACTTGGTAACTTGGGTTAACTAACCCGGGATTATCAACCAAAAGTCCATTATCAAGAGCAACCTAAATACAAAACATTTAGTCACACAAAGAGGTGCTGGGCACCAATGTCTCAAGAAGAAATGTGAACTAAAATGCCTGTAGTGGATATGTGTAGTGCACTGATAAGAAAAAGAAAATGCCAAAGGCTTGTGCAACACATGACACTGAGCAACAAGGAGCAAATAAGCTCAAAGAAAAAGAAAAACAAAGAAAAGAAACTTGCCAAGGATATGTGAATAACAAGAGGCCATAGCAGTGTTTTAGTGGAAACATCAAAAGTGACATTCTTACCTAAGAAACAATAAAGTGATGCTGCAACAACTTTCTGCATGAACACTCCATTAATCAATGTCAATTACTTACTGATATGGCTAATGAATTTACTTTCTGTTTCATTCTTTCTTCTCAACTTGGGGACAAGCAAGGATTAAGTTTGGTGCTGTGATGCCAAGGCATTTTAGGCTAGTTTCACTAGCCTTTTTCTTTTATTTTTAGTTGTTTTATGCATTTTCTTGAGCCTTAAGTAATCATTTGGGCCAAATAGTCATGCTTGTCTTAAATCATTCAAACATGAAGATTTTGATGCAAATTCCATGAGTTTTTAGTTATATTCCTTGAATGCTATGAATGGAAGAATTCTCATAAAATTTTGCAAGACTTTGATGCAGTTGTTTGGATGATTTCAGGGAAGAAGAGGCTAGGCAAGGAAGCAACAAAATCAATAAAGGAAGCTTGAATATCACATGTGGAGTTTAAGCTCCAGTTTAAGCTTAAACTGGAGCTTAAAACGCCAAAAATCATGAAAGCTGAGGAAAGGGCTGAAAGTGGCGTTTAACCTCCAGTTTAACCTTAAACTGGGAGTTAAACGCCAGAATCATGGAAGTTGAGAAATGCTGAAACTGGCGTTTAACCTCCAGTTTAACCTTAAACTGGAAGTTAAACGCCAGAATGAGAATTTCACCATGGGAGCATTTCCACGTTTAACCTCCAGTTTAACCTTAAACTGGAGATTAAACGTGTTCGACACAATTTCTCACCAGGAAGCATTTCCACGTTTAACCTCCAGTTTAACCTTAAACTGGAGCTTAAACGTGTTATATGGAACAGCTTGACCATGCCTTCTTCAAACATAAATAACTTGAGCTACAAAACTCCAAATGAGGTGATTCAAAATGCATTGGAAAGAAGACATCTAGAGCTTTCCAAGCATATATGGCATGCATGGTGGATACTAAAAATTGAGGGAGAAAACAGCCCCGTAATGTGCATAGAAGAGCATAGTACCAACATGCAATCAGGCCAGCTGACCTCTTCACCTTCCATGGAGTATAACTTGAGCTATAGAGATCCAATTGAGGTGCTTCCAGTTGCGTTAGAAAGCTGACATCCATAGCTTTCCAACGAGGTATAATAGTTTATATTTGGCATCAAATTGGCAAGGTTGACAAGAGAACAAAGTGACGACTCAAGAAAGGGGGGTGCAACGTTTGAGTGTAGTTTAATGGATCATTATCCTTTTTGGATCAATTATGTCACTCTACCCTTCAAGCAAGCAAGGCCCATCAACAACACCAAATCAAGGCCACAAGAATCATCTAGAATAGTTTATTTTCATTTGATTGTAATTTGCTTTTAATTTCATTTTCATTTTGTAATTTAGGGAGCCTATTTAAAGGCCTTAGTTTCGGCATTTGAAAAGGGGGGATTGAAGGGGAATCCAGCCCCTGACTGGGGGACTTTTGATCATTTTGCTAGTTTTCATACTTTGTAATTGAATTCAGAGCTATGACTCACTAAACCCCTTTCATTGGGTTAGGGAGCTCTATTGTAATTCAATGAATCAATAATAGTTTTATCTTCTTCTTCAATCTTTTCTCTTGAATTTTGTTAGAAAGCTTCTCGATCTAATTCCATTGGGTAGTTGTCTTGGGAAAGAAACTACCCATAATTGGAATCCTTCGGAACCTTGGGAAAGGAATGGAGGATTCATGCTAGAGAAGCTTTCTCACAGTGAATTGGATTGGGGTTTGGATGGATATTGTGACATGTAATCCTACCAAATTGTGGTTCATGAAACTGTGTGGTATAATCAGTGATCGAGCATCATCTCTTCTTATGAACATTTAAACCAAGGGATTGGGAATTTGTTTGTTTTTAGAGAGAATTGGTGAGCCAAGGGATTGGGATCCAATCATATAAGATTGCCAAGCAAAATTCAATGAATGCATTGGTTGAGGAAGGGATAAGATGTTTTGATTCGGAGATCTCAATATCTCCTGAAACCCAATGAATTCCCCATTTCTGATCTACCACCTTCTCTTTACATTCTGCCATTAAATTCATGCAATCACCCCCATCCCTTTTAATTTCAGCAATTTAGATTCCGCAATTTAAATTTCTTGCCATTTACGTTTCCTGCCAATTTTACATTCCGCAATTCTCATCTAAATCTTGATTCCGCTCAACTAGAACATACTTCTAATCCGAATTGCTCACTCAACCAATCCTTGTGGGATTCGACCTCACTCTATTGTGAGTTTTTACTTGACGATAACCGGTGCACTTGCCGGAAGGAATTTTGCCGATCGTGCAATTTCCTAAAATTGTAGCATATCAAGTTTATGCACATCAAGCAGCTAGGCCACGATCTCCATGGGCGCGCACGCGTACGTTACGCCTCCGCGCACATTACAAGATGCCCCAGTGGCGCGTACGCGTGCTTTACACGTGCGCGCCGATGCTCGAATATGATTTTTTTAAAGAGTCACGTGACCTGGGCGTGGAGACAGTTGGGGATCTCATCTTGGGGAAGTGCCTTGGCGGGAAGAGCTTAAGAAGACCAAAGGTTGAAGGGTTAAGGGACTTTTTGCTCATTTGTGATTGTTCTAGATATTTTTGGCTATAGTTAGTTACACTCTTGGAGAAGGAAGTTCTCATGAGGGTTCATCTTCATCCATTTTCTGAATTTTCAATCACTCTTTGGTGAGATCTATTGCAATTCTCAATTTACTTTGTTCATGTCATAGATCTTCTTCTCCAATCTCAATTAGTGTTTGTAATTGCTCAATTTTCATAGATCCTAGATTCAACTTTGTAGTTTTGGATTTTATCAAGTCTTGAGAGTTTCATTTCCATTGTTGTTCTTTGCTAATTGTTGTTAGTTTCTTGTGTTGAAGTATTTTTAATTCTACTTTCTTCTCATTCTTACTATGCCTTTCATTCTTGCTCATCAATTGTTTGATAAAATGCCAACACTAGTTATGGAGTAAAAGTCTCTTACTTGGCATAGGGTTTGGATCATTAGAAAGAGTTGAATAGTTTATGTCAATTGTTGATTTGGAATTAGAAATTGCTAGTTAACTTGGAGTGCACTAAAGCTAGATTTCCCTAAGGTAAAACTAGAACTTGTGACTCAAGTTAGTTACTCTCATTTGATTTTCCTCTATACCTAGGGGTTAACTAAATGAAGCAAGGCCTAATTGTTGTCATCATTGGAGAAACTATAAGGATAGAAGTTCTAATGCCAACCCTAGGCCAAGTCTTTTAAAGATTGATTGTTTGTCATCTATTTTGCTAAACCTTCAAAGAATCATAACAAGGCTTCCTAATCAATAAGATGCATGCTCTAGCAATTCCAAGCGAGGACGACTCGGGAGACTAGTACTCTCGGTTATAGATTGTAGGTGATGAGCGGATAATTTATACACTTTTTGGCATTGTTTTTAGTATGTTTTTAGTATGATTTAGTTAGTTTTTAGTATATTTTTATTAGTTTTTAGTTAAAATTCACTTTTCTGGACTTTACTATGAGTTTGTGTGTTTTTCTATGATTTCAGATATTTTCTGGCTGAAATTAAGGGTCTTGAGCAAAAATCTGATTCAGAGACTGAAAAGGACTGCAGATGCTGTTGGATTCTGACCTCCCTGCACTCGAAGTGGATTTTCTAGAGCTGCAGAAGCCCAATTGGCACGCTCTCAACGGCGTTGGAAAGTAGACATCCTGGGCTTTCCAGCAATATATGATAGTCCATACTTTGCCCAAGATTTGATGGCCCAAACCGGCGTGGCAAATCAGCCTCAGAAATTCCAGCGTTTAACGCTGGAACTGGCATAAAACTTGGAGTTAAACGCCCAAAATGGCATGAAAGCTGGCGTTTAACTCCAGAAAAGGTCTCTACACGAAAATGCTTCATTGCTCAGCCCAAGCACACACCAAGTGGGCCCGGAAGTGGATTTTTACGTCATTTACTCATTTCTGTAAACCTTAGGATTACTAGTTCACTATTAATAGGATCTTTTGACATTGTATCTGGACATCATGACACTTTACACGTTTTCTTTGTGTACCTTCCACAGCATGAGTCTCTAAACCCCATGGTTGGGGGTGAGGAGCTCTGCTGTGTCTTGATGGATTAATGCAATTACTACTGTTTCTTATTCAATCATGCTTGCTTCCATTCTAAGATAATACTTGTTCTTAATCCGGATGAATGTGATGATCCGTGACAATCATCATCATTCTCAGCTATGAACGTGTGCCTGACAACCACCTCCGTTCTACCTTAGATTGAGTAGTTATCTCTTGGATTCTTTAATCGGAATCTTCGTGGTATAAGCTAGAACTGATGGCGGCATTCAAGAGAATTCGGAAGGTCTAAACCTTGTCTGTGGTATTCTGAGTAGGATTCAATGACTGAATGACTGTGACGTGCTTCAAACTCCTAGCAGGCGGGGCGTTAGTGACAGACGCAAAAGAATCACTGGATTCTATTCCGGCCTGACCGAGAACCGACAGATGATTAGCCATGCTGTGACAGAGCATAGGAACATTTTCACTGAGAGGATGGGAGGTAGCCATTGACAACGGTGAAACCCTACATACAGCTTGCCATGGAAGAAGCCTTGCGTGTTTGATGAAGAAGACAGTAGGAAAGCAGAGATTCAGAAGATGGAGCATCTCCAAAACCCCAACCTATTCTCCATTACTGCAATACAAGTAATCATTTCATGTTCTTTTGCTTTTTACAATCAATCCTGATAATTTCTGATATCCTGACTAAGATTTACAAGATAACCATAGCTTGCTTCAAGCCGACAATCTCCGTGGGATCGACCCTTGCTCACGCAAGGTATTACTTGGACGACCCAGTGCACTTGCTGGTTAGTTGTGCGGAGTTACAAAAGTGTGATTGCAATTTCGTGCACCAGTAGGATTGTTTGATGCAAAGTTTGAATGTCGATTAGACTATACTCACGATTATATCCATTGTTGAATTCTATATCGGCATGATAAATTTCGTTTATCACTAACACTCCCAAACCAATTGGTTCAAGGTGCTAGGTGTTAAGACACCCCTAAGGACTTACTCCCTCAAGTCTCTTTCCCCCATACATACACACCACAGGCATATGGTTTGTTATTTTTCTTTCTTGAGACCTTGGTGTCCAGCACCTCTTTGGGTTACTAAGTGCTCTGTAGCAAAGGTTACTCTTGATAGTGGACTTTCAGGTGATAATCCCGGATTAGTTAACCCAAGTTTCCAAGTGATAAGGCACTCTTGAGAGCTTATTCATCCAAGCATATCCCTTGCACAGGAACACCACAGACACATGCCTCAATATTCAACCCTTGGTGCCTAGCCTTATTTCTTATTGTTTTTCTTTCCTTTTCAACTCTTATTGCTCTTTCTCTTTTCTTATTAGGATCTTATTTTTTGGTTAGTCTCATAGGATGTGTTTCAAGCATGTGGTTTAGAGCATATAGTTGCCTATATACCTTGTTGGTGAACCAACTTAGCTAATTAATCACCATACCACAAACATTCAGACTTTGCTTCACAAGATAACTCCACTATTGTTTTTCATAACATTTTCTTTTTAATTGACTTAAAGGACAAGCATACATATAAGCAAGATGAAAATGAAAGCTATGGCCTAGACCAATACACTTTTATGTAACTAGAGAGAGAACAAGCAGAATATGGATATCCCTGAGAACAATATTCAATCATACTTTCAATTAAAGCACTATAACTCAGAGATAGTTCAATACAACCTCCTGATGTCTTCCTTAGATGATGATGTATAGTTCCTTCCTGAGATTGATTGACTTCCTGTAAAACCATTGGAAGTTGCTTGTTTCCCTAAGCACTTAGGAAGTAGTTAGCATGCATGTATGCCTGTGAATTTCTGAACTTAATTTTGGTGTGTGAACACCAAACTTAGCTCTTTGCCTAATGCAACAAATTGAATACATGCAGAAACCTCATGTACTTTTATTTAGAATGCATTAAAAATTAAACATTCGTCAAGTAGTTTCTCTGTTTGTTAGAGCAGATGCTTTATCAATGAAGGGTTGCAACGCACTCTTCAGGGTGAGTCTTTTGGTGGGACACCAAACTTAGAGTTTCACATTCACCCTTGGAAGGTTTTGGTGTGCAACACCAAACTTAGCTCCTCACAATACGGAGAATTCTACTTGAGTCCTTTATTGAGACAATAATGAAAAAAGACTACCTCAGGTTGGGTTGCCTCCCAACAAAGCGCTTTTTTAGCGTCGCTAGCTTGACGGTGGCTTTTCTAGTTGAGATTATACTTCTGTTTGGGGTTTTCCCCCATGCTACCCAAGTAGTGCTTGAGTCTTTGCCCATTCACAGTGAATGTCCTCCTTGAGCTTTCTTCCATGATTTCTATGTGTCCATAAGGTGAGACTTTTGTGACTAGAAAGGGCCCAGACCACCTTAATTTGAGTTTTCCAGGAAAGAGTCTCAGTTTGGAGTTGTAGAAAAGCACATGTTGTCCTTCTTCGAAACTTCTTGGTGCCAGGTTGAGATCATGTCTCCTTTTTGCTTTTTCCTTATAGATCTTGGTGTTTTCATAGGCTTGAGACCTAAACTCTTCCAGTTCTTACAGCTACAAGATCCTCTTTTCACCAGCAGCAGTGCTGTCCAGGTTTAGTATCTTGAGATCCCAAAAGGCTTTGTGCTCCAGTTCTAATGGTAAGTTACAGGCCTTTCCGTACACCAGTTGATATGGAGACATCCCAATTGGTGTTTTGAAGGCTGTCCTGTATGCCCAAAGAGAATCATCAAGCTTTTTCTCCCACTTTTTCCAAGATCCTTTTTAACTCTCTGTTGGATATCTCGGTTTGCCCACTTGTTTGGGGATGATAAGGTGGTGCACGAATTTGTGATTCGCACAACTAACCAGCAAGTGCACTGGGTCGTCCAAGTAATACCTTACGTGAGTAAGGGTCGATCCCACGGAGATTATTGGTTTGAAGCAATCAATGTTTATTTTATTAATCTTAGTCAGGAGTTCAACAAAGTTATTTGGATTTAATTTTAAGAAGTCAAAGTAATTAAAATTGTAAGTTGGAATTATTAGATTTTATTGGAAAGGTAAACGAGAACAATAGAGTTGCTTGTTTATAAAGGACTGGGGAATATGTTGGAGTTTTGGAGATGCTTTGTCCTTTGACTTCAACTCTTCCTTGAAATCCTCTTCTCACACGCAGATTCCTTCCATGGCAAGCTCTATGTAGGGTGTCACTGTTGTCAGTGGCTACTTCCCATCCTCTCAGTGAAAACGTTCCTATGCTCTGTCACAGCACGGCTAATCATCTGTCGATTCTCAATCAGGTTGGAATAGAATCCATTGATTCTTTTGCGTCTGTCACTAACGCCCAGCCCTCAGGAGTTTGAAGCACGTCACAGTCATTCAATCCCAGAATCCTACTCGGAATACCACAGACAAGGTTTAGACTTTCCGGATTCTCATGAATGCCGCCATCAATCCGGCCTATACCACGAAGATTCTGTTGGGGAATCTAAGAGATATTCATTCAGTCTAATGTAGAACGGAGGTGGTTGTCAGGCACACGTTCATAGATTGAGGAAGGTGATGAGTGTCACGGATCATCACCTTCTTCACAATTAAGCGCAAATAAACATCTTAGATAAGAACAAGCGTGTTTGAATGGAAAACAAAGGAATTGTATTAAATCATCGAGACGCTGCAGAGCTCCTTACCCCCAACAATGGAGTTTAGAGACTCATGCCATCACAAAGTGTGTAATTCAGATCTGAAAATGTCATGAGGTACAAGAAATGTCTGTAAAAGTTGTTTAAATAGTAAACTAGTAACCTAGGTTTACAGAAAATGAATAAACTAAGATAATTGGTGCAGAAATCCACTTCTGGGGCCCACTTGGTGTGTGCTGGGGCTGAGATTAAAGCTATCCACGAGTAGAGGCCTTTCTTGGCGTTAAACTCCAGGTTATGACGTGTTTTGGGCGTTCAACTCCGGATCATGACGTTTTTCTGGCGTTTAACTCCAGACAGCAGCATGAACTTGGCGTTCAACGCCAAGTTACGTCGTCTATCCTTGCGCAAAGTATGGACTATTATATATTGCTGGAAAGCCCTGGATGTCTACTTTCCAACGCCGTTGAGAGCGCGCTAATTGGACTCCTGTAGCTCCAGAAAATCCATTTCGAGTGCAGGGAGGTCAGGATCCAACAGCATCAGCAGTCCTTTTTCAGCCTAAGTCAGATTTTTGCTCAGCTCCCTCAATTTCAGCCAGAAAATACCTGAAATCACAGAAAAACACACAAACTCATAGTAAAGTCCAGAAATATGATTTTTGCCTAAAAACTAATAATATTTAACTAAAAACTAATCAAAACATGCTAAAATCTACATGAAATTACCCCCAAAAGCGTATAAAATATCCGCTCATCACAACACCAAACTTAAACTGTTGCTTGTCCTCAAGCAACTAGATGAATAAAATAGGTTTTAACAGAAATAAAGAAGTAATAATATTTTAGAGTTTTAAATGAAGCTCATATTCTTATTAGATGAGCGGGGCTTGTAGCTTTTTGTTTCTGAACAGTTTTGGCATCCCCCTGTATCTCTAAATTTTCAGAATAATTGGCATCCTTAGGAACTCAGAATTCAGATAGTATTATTGACTCTCCTAGTGTAGTATGTTGATTCTTGAACACAGTTGTTTTATGAGTCTTGGCTATGGCCCTAAGCACTTTGTTTTCCAGTATTACCACCAGATACATAAATGCCACAGACACATAACTGGGTGAACCTTTTCAGATTGTGACTTAGCTTTGCTAAAGTCCCCAGTTAGTGGTGTCCAGAGCTCTTAAGCACACTCTTTTTGATTTGGATCACGACTTTAACCACTCAGTCTCAAGCTCTTCACTTGGACCTGCATGCCACAAGCACATGATTAGGGACAGCTTGATTTAGCCGCTTAGGCCTGAATTTATTTCCTTGGGCCCTCCTATCCATTAATGCTCAAAGCCTTGGATCCTTTTCACTCTTGCCTAGTGCTCATGGCTTGTGAATATTTTTTTTTGAACTGCTTTTTCTTGCTTCAAGAATCAATTTCATGATTTTTCAGATCATCAATAATATTTTTCGTGTTCCTCATCCTTTCAGGAGCCAATATTCATCAAATTCAAATACAATTTATGCACTGTTCAAGCATTCATTCAGAAAACAAAAGTATTGCCACCACATGTAATTAATTATAATTTTTATTATTAAGAACTCGAAAAATATAGATTACTTCTTTATTCTAAAAAAAGATCTACTACTTTATTCATGCCTGATGATGATGAGAAAAATAAATTATAGCTTAATTGGAAATAAAATCAAAATAGACATACTAATTACTACTAAATATCTCCTAAGGTGAATTTCTATAATAATACTATCACTAAGTTAAAGCAGAAAAAATTGGAACTCAGCAACCTGTTGTTTTGAGGAGTAGATGCTCCTCTAATTATTCTGGGTGTGGTTCAAGGATTAATTTTTGGCGCTTCAGCTCCCTTATATCACGCCCTTGCTCTTCCTGTTCCTTGAGCAGTTTGCAAAGCATGCTACTTTGATTATTCTGTTCTTCCTTTATTTGGTCCATAGCTTCTTGCAATCTGGAAATAGAAGCCTCAAGATGTTCCCAATATTCGAATTGGGGCAGTTCTGGGAGAGCTTCTTGTGCTCTCCTCTTGGTTGAATCATCTTGTTGCTGTTGTCTGACCATTAATATTCCAGTAATGGACTTTTCAATTAGGATATATTCAGTTATTCCCATCTTTACTCCAGCATCTTTGCAAAGCATAGAAATTAGGCTTGGATAAGCCAATTTGGCGTCCTTAGAATTCTTGTTTGCAATTTTATATAGCTCACATGAGATCAGCTGATGGACTTCCACTTCTTTTCCCAGCATGATGCAGTGAATCATGATAGCTCTTTTGATGGTAACTTCAGAACGGTTGCTGGTGGGCAATATGGAACGACTAATAAAATCCAGCCAGCCTCTAGCTACTGGTTTTAGATCTTCTCTTTTGAGTTGAACTGGGGTGCCAGTCGTACTGGTAGTCCACTTGGCTCCAGGGATGCATACATCCTCCAGAATCTTGTCCAATCCTTTATTGACCCTCATCATTCTCCTATTAAAGGAGTCTGGGTCATCCTTCAGTTGAGGAATCTTGAATATCTCCCTGATCTTGTCAGCATTGGTATGAATGATCTTTCCTCTGACTACGGTCTTATGGTCAAAGAGAGCAGCTCCAATGATTCTTTGCCTTTCTATCTGCCATAGATTAGCATAGAATTCCTGAACCATGTTCCTTCCCACTTTCGTTTCAGGATTGGCCAGAATTTCCCAATTCCTGTTTCGAAT
Organism: Arachis stenosperma; assembly: GCF_014773155.1. NCBI lineage: Eukaryota > Viridiplantae > Streptophyta > Magnoliopsida > Fabales > Fabaceae > Arachis > Arachis stenosperma. Next base: position 851,022 of record NW_026651370.1, read on the forward strand.
TTGCTCTTGGATCTCCGGATATTCATCTTCTTTCAGATCAAATCTGACTTCCGGGATCACTGATCTGTGACTCATTATCTTGTAGTAATGGTCTGAATGTTCTTTAGTTAAGAACTTCCCCTGATTCCAAAGTGGCTTTGGATTGCTTTCTTTCTTGCCTCTTGGGTTGGGTTGTTTCCCTTTAGGAGCCATGATCAAGAGACACAATAGTTTTTGTGATCACGGGTAAAACACACCAAACTTAGAGCTTTGCTTGTCCTCAAGCAAAAAAGAAGAAAGAAGAGGGATAGGAGGAGAGCAATCTGGAATGGTGATGATGAGGAAGGCGCCGAATACAAGATATAGGGAGGGGGGTGGGAAATTTTCGAAAAATAAGAAAGAGATAAGATAGAAGATATGATTTTAAAAGATATGATCAGAAAAAGATATAATTTTTAAAAGAGGAAGATATGAATAATAATTTTTAAAAGATAAATCTGAAATTTTAAATTTTGAAAAAGATTTTAAAAAGACAGTTGAGTTTTGAAAACAAATTTTTAAAAGATTTGGATTGAACTGGAAAACCATTTGTTTTTATAAATTAAGATACATTTGATATTTTTGAAAAAAGGATTTTAGAAATTAGGATTTTTAGAACACTAATTTGGATTGAGGGATGATAATTTAAAATATGTTTTTGTAAGAAATCATGAATTGAAACATAAAAATTTGGATTAAGAACGAAATTGTACCTCCTCCCACCATCCTGGCGTTAAACGCCCACATGGTGCATGGTTTGGGCGTTTAACGCCCAATTGTTGCTTCTCCTGGGCGTTCAACGCCCATTTGGTGCTTCTCTCTGGCGTTGAACGCCAGGAAGTCCTTCGTCACTGGGCGTTTTTCTGAACGCCCAGGATGCTAGCAGACTGGCGTTAAACGCCCAGAAGGTGCATCTTTCTGGCGTTTAACGCCCAGAAGATGCTCCTTTTGGCGTTTAACGCCCACATGGCTACCTTCACTGGCGTTAAACGCCCAGTGGGAGCTTCTTTTGGGCGTTTAACGCCCAAAGTATTTCTTACTGGTTTTTTTTTTTTTTTTACGCCAGTGAGCTTCCAAATTTCCGTGTAACTCTGTGACTTCAACCAATTGCTATTTCACCTTTGAAGATACTTAGACTCAAACCTGAAACAAAATCAATTAATTAATTAATACGAATAAAATTAAATTTGTAAATGGCTGGGTTGCCTCCCAGCAAGCGCTTCTTTAATGTCATTAGCTGGACTGTCACTGATCTTCAATGAAGTCTCAGTCTTGAGCATTCTTGCTCGAAATTATCTTCAAGATAGTGCTTAACTCTTTGTCCATTAACAATGAACTTTTTGTTGGATTCATTATCCTGAAGCTCTACGTGTCCATATGGTGATACGCTTGTGATCACATATGGACCTCTCCACCGGGATTTTAACTTCCCGGGGAATAATTTGAGCCTGGAATTAAATAGCAGAACTTTCTGTCCTGGCTCAAAGACTCTGGATGACAATTTCTTATCATGCCATCTTTTTGCTTTCTCTTTGTAAATTTTTGCATTCTCGAAAGCATTGAGTCTAAATTCCTCTAGCTCATTTAACTGGAGCAATCGTTTTTCTCCAGCTAATTTGGCATCAAGGTTTAGGAATCTGGTTGCCCAGTAGGCCTTGTGTTCCAGTTCCACTGGCAAGTGACAGGCCTTTCCATACACAAGCTGGTATGGAGAGGTCCCTATAGGGGTCTTAAATGCTGTTCTGTATGCCCACAGAGCATCATCCAAACTCCTTGCCCAATCCTTTCTACGGTTAATTACAGTCCGTTCCAAGATTCTTTTAAGTTCTCTATTTGAGACTTCAGCTTGCCCATTAGTTTGTGGGTGATATGGGGTGGCTACCCTGTGGTTAACTCCATAACGTACCAGAGCAGAGTAAAGCTGTTTATTGCAGAAATGAGTGCCCCCATCACTGATTAATACTCTAGGGATACCAAATCTACTGAAGATGTGTTTCTGGAGGAATTTTAACACTGTTTTAGTGTCATTAGTGGGTGTTGCAATAGCCTCCACCCATTTGGATACATAATCCACTGCCACCAGAATATAAGTGTTTGAGTATGATGGTGGGAAAGGTCCCATGAAGTCAATGCCCCATACATCAAACAACTCAATCTCCAAGATCCCTTGTTGAGGCATGGCATAACTGTGAGGTAGATTGCCAGATCTTTGGCAGCTGTCACAATTAAGCACAAATGCTCGGGAATCTTTATAGAGAGTAGGCCAGTAGAAGCCACTTTGGAGGACTCTTGTGGCTGTCCGCTCACTTCCAAAATGTCCTCCATACTGTGATCCATGGCAGTGCCATAAAATCTTTTGCGCTTCTTCCTTAGGCACACATCTACGGATTACTCCGTCTGCACATCTCTTGAAGAGATATGGTTCATCCCAAAGATAGTACTTTGCATCTGTGATTAATTTCTTTGACTGCACCCTACTGTACTCCTTGGGTATGAATCTCACTGCCTTGTAGTTTGCAATGTCTGCAAACCATGGCACTTCCTGGATGGCAAAGAGTTGCTCATCCGGAAAAGTTTCAGAGATCTCAGTGAGAGGGAGGGACGCCCCTTCCACTGGTTCAATTCGGGACAGGTGATCTGCTACTTGATTCTCTGTCCCTTTTCTGTCTCTTATTTCTATATCAAACTCTTGCAGAAGCAACACCCATCTGATGAGTCTGGGTTTTGAATCCTGCTTTGTGAGTAGATATTTAAGAGCAGCATGATCAGTGTACACAATCACTTTTGATCCTACTAAATAGGATCTGAATTTGTCAATGGCGTAAACCACTGCAAGTAGCTCTTTTTCTGTGGTTGTGTAATTCTTCTGTGCATCATTTAGAACACGGCTAGCATAGTAAATAACGTGCAGAAGCTTTTCATGCCTTTGTCCCAACACTGCACCAATGGCATGGTCACTGGCATCACACATCAATTCAAATGGTAATGTCCAGTCTGGTGCAGAGATGATTGGTGCTGTGACCAATTTAGCTTTCAGGGTCTCAAATGCCTGCAGACACTCTTTATCAAAGATAAATGGCGTGTCAGTGGCTAGCAGATTGCTCAGAGGTTTGGCAAGTTTTGAAAAATCCTTTATAAACCTCCTATAGAATCCTGCATGCCCCAGAAAGCTTCTGATTGCCTTAACATTGGCAGGTGGTGGTAATTTTTCAATTACCTCCACCTTAGCTTGGTCCACCTCTATTCCCTTGTTCGAAATTTTGTGCCCAAGGACAATTCCTTCAGTCACCATAAAGTGACACTTTTCCCAGTTTAAAACCAGGTTAGTCTCTTGGCATCTTTTCAGAACAAGTGCTAAGTGGTTAAGGCAGGAGCTGAATGAGTCTCCAAATACTGAAAAGTGGTGCACGAAATTGCAATCACACTTTTGCAACTCCGCACAACTAACCAGCAAGTGCACTGGGTCGTCCAAGTAATACCTTGCGTGAGCAAGGGTCGATCCCACGGAGATTGTCGGCTTGAAGCAAGCTATGGTTATCTTGTAAATCTTAGTCAGGATATCAGAAATTATCAGGATTAATTGTAAAAAGCAAAAGAACATGAAATGGTTACTTGTATTGCAGTAATGGAGAATAGGTTGAGGTTTGGAGATGCTCCATCTTCTGAATCTCTGCTTTCCTACTGTCTTCTTCATCAAACACGCAAGGCTCCTTCCATGGCAAGCTGTATGTAGGGTTTCACCGTTGTCAGTGGCTACCTCCCATCCTCTCATTGGAAATGTTCAACGCACCCTGTCACGGCACGGCTATCCATCTGTCGGTTCTCAATCAGGCCGGAATAGAATCCAGTGATTCTTTTGCGTCTGTCACTAACGCCCCGCCCTCAGGAGTTTGAAGCACGTCACAGTCATTCAATCATTGAATCCTACTCAGAATACCACAGACAAGGTTTAGACCTTCCGGATTCTCTTGAATGCCGCCATCAGTTCTAGCTTATACCACAAAGATTCCGATTAAAGAATCCAAGAGATAACTACTCAATCTAAGATAGAACGGAGGTGGTTGTCAAGCACACGTTCATAGTTGAGAATGATGATGATTGTCACGGATCATCACATTCATCCGGATTAAGAACAAGTGTTATCTTAGAATGGAAGCAAGCATGATTGAATAAGAAACAGTAGTAATTGCATTAATCTATCAAGACACAGCAGAGCTCCTCACCCCCAACCATGGAGTTTAGAGACTCATTCCGTGGAAGATACACAAAGAAACGTGTAAAAATGTCATGAGGTCATCAGGTACAGATACAATGTCAAAAGGTCCTATTAATAGTAAACTAGTAACCTAAGGTTTACAGAAACGAGTAAATGACAGAAAAATCCACTTCCGGGCCCACTTGGTGTGTGCTTGGGCTGAGCAATGAAGTAATTTCGTGTAGAGACCTTTTCTGGAGTTAAACGCCAGCTTTCATGCCAGTTTGGGCGTTTAACTCCAAGTTTTATGCCAGTTCTGGCGTTTAACGCTGGGATTTCTGAGGCCGGATTGCTACGCCGGTTTGGGCCATCAAATCTTGGGCAAAGTATGGACTATCATATATTGCTGGAAAGCCCAGGATGTCTACTTTCCAATGCTGTTGAGCGCGTGCCAATTGGGCTTCTGTAGCTCCAGAAAATCCACTTCGAGTGCAGGGAGGTCAGAATCCAACAGCATCAGCAGTCCTTTTTGGTCTCTGGATCAGATTTTTGCTCAGAACCTTCAATTTCAGTCAGAAAATACCTGAAATCACAGAAAAACACACAAACTCATAGTAAAGTCCAGAAAAGTGAATTTTAATTAAAAACTAATAAAATATACTAAAAACTAACTAAAAGATACTAAAAATATACTAAAAACAATGCCAAAAAGCGTACAAATTATCCGCTCATCACAACACCAAACTTAAATTGTTGCTTGTCCCCAAGCAACTGAAAATCAAAATAGGATAAAAAGAAGAGAATATACTATAGACTCCAAAATATCAAAGAAACATAGTTCCAATTAGATGAGCGGGACTAGTAGCTTTTTGCCTCCGAACAGTTTTGGCATCTCACTCTATCCTTTGAAGTTCAGAATGATTGGCATCTATAAGAACTCAGAACTCAGATATTGTTATTGATTCTCCTAGTTAAGTATATTGATTCTTAAACATAGCCAGTGTATGAGTCTTGGCTGTGGCCCAAAGCACTCTGTCTTCCAGTATTACCACCAGATACATACATGCCACAGACACATAATTGGATGAACCTTTTTAGATTGTGACTCAGCTTTGCTAAAGTCCCCAATTAGAGGTGTCCAGGGTTCTTAAGCACACTCTTTTTGCTTTGGTTCACAACTTTATTTCTTTCCTTTTCTCTTTTTTTTTTTCGAAAATATTTTTTTTGTATTCACTGCTTTTTCTTGCTTCAAGAATCATTTTGATGATTTTTCAGATCCTCAATAACAGTTCTCCTTTTCCATCATTCTTTCAAGAGCCAACAATTTTAACATTCTTAAAACAACAAATTCAAGAGACATATGCACTGTTCAAGCATTCATTCAGAAAACAAAAAGTATTGTCACCACATCAAGCTAATTCAACTAGTTTCAAGGATAAATTTCGAAATCCTGTACTTCTTGTTCTTTTGTGATTAAAGCATTTTTTATTTAAGAGAGGTGATGGATTCATAGGACATTCATAACTTTAAGGCATAAATTTTATTAATTATGAACTAAGAACAAGACTCAAATATAGATATAAGATGAGAATAATAATAAAAAAAATAAAAATAGAAAACAAAACAAGAAAAACGAAAAAAAATAGGCTCCTAATGATAGAGGTTTTCACAGAGTTAGGACTCAACAATCTTGATTTTGAGAAGTGGATGCTCCCTCAGCTTGAGAGGAGAGCTTTTGGCGCTTCATCTCTTGGATTTCACGCCCCTGCTTCTCTTGTTCCTTCAGCAATTTGCAGAGCATGCAGTTCTGATTCTGCTGTTCTTCCTTAAGTTGCTCCATAGTCTCTTGCAACTTGGTGATAGATGCTTCCAGGCTGTCCCAGTAGCCAATTTCAGGAAATTCAGGGAGGAACTCATGCGCCCTCCTTTTGATAGAGTTGTCTTGGACTTGTCCTTCCATTGACTTCTTGGTGATTGGGTGTTCAATGGGTATGAATTTATCTACCCCCATCTTCACCCCAGCCTCTTTACAGAGCAAGGAAATCAAGCTTGGGTAAGCCAGTTTGGCTTCAGTGGAATTTTTATTTGCAATTGTGTAAATCTCACAAGCAATCACATGATGAACCTCCACTTCTTTTCCAAGTATAATGCAATGAATCATCACTGCTCTCTTGATGGTGACCTCAGAACGGTTGCTAGTGGGCAATATGGAGCGCCCAATGAAGTCTAGCCAACCTCTTGCAATTGGCTTGAGGTCTCCCCTCTTGAGTTGGTTTGGGACACCCTTTGAATTGGTTATCCACTTAGTCCCAGGGAGACATATGTCTTCTAGAACTTGATCCAACCCCTTATCTACTCTCACCATCCTCCTATTAAAGGAGTCAGGATCATCTTGCAGTTGAGGCAATTTAAAGATTTCTCTTATTTTGTCCAGATGGAAGTACATAACTTTCCCTCTGACCATAGTTCTGTAGGTATGGTAAGCAGTTCCAGTCATTCTCTGCTTATCTGTCAGCCACAGATTTGAGTAGAATTCCTGAACCATGTTCCTTCCAACCTTTGTCTCAAGATTGGTTAGAACTTCCCATCCTCTGTTTCGAATTTGCTCTTGGATCCCCGGATATTCATCTTCTTTCAGATCAAATTTCACTTCCGGGATCACTGACCTCAGACCCATTATTTTGTGATAATGGTCTTCATGTTCTTTAGTTAAGAACTTCTCTTGATTCCAAAGATTCTTTGGATTATTCTCTTTCTTGCCTCTTAAATTGGTTTGTTTTCCCTTAGGAGCCATGATATTGATGAATCTTGGCTTAGTGATCACGGAAAAGCACACCAAACTTAGAGGTTTGCTTGTCCTCAAGCAAAAGAAAAGAGAGAAGATAGGGGGAGGAAGAGGAAATTCGAATGGTGTGGTTGGAAGAGGGGGAACAAACGTGTATTTATAAGGTGGGGATGGGAGTTTTCGAAAAAAAAGGAATTTGAAAGAAGATTTGAGAAGATATGAAAAGAAATTGAGAAAAGGGTGAAATTTTTGAACAATGTTTGTAATTGATTTGAAATAGATTTGAAAAACGGTTTTAATTTTTGAAGATTTGAAAGTGAATGATGAATGATTGAAGTGTGATTTTGTAGAAAAGTATGGGTGAGAAAAGGAAAGTTTGAAAAAATTTGATTAGAAAGCAAAATTGTGGTCCCCCCCACCTTGCTGGCGTTAAACGCCCAGAATGGCACCCATTCTGGCGTTTAACGCCCATTTGTTGCCCCTTTTGGGCGTTTAACGCCCAGCCAGGTGCCCTGGCTGGCGTTAAACGCCAGAAATCCTTTGTCACTGGGCGTTTTTCCAAAACGCCCAGGATGCTGCACACCTGGCGTTAAACGCCCAGAATGGTGCCCATTCTGGCGTTTAACGCCCAAAATGCCCCTTACTGGCGTTTTTTCGCCAGTAAGCTCTTTTTCTCTGCTTTTTGAGCTAAATCCTTCTGTAACTCTGTGAATTCCTTCATTTTTGATACTTGCCTCTGTAAGAACAATTCATACAACCTTCTAATGACTGGGTTGCCTCCCAGCAAGCGCTTCTTTACTGTCTTTAGCTGGACTTTCACTGAGAATCACTCAAGTCTCAGTTTTGAGCATTCCTGCTCAAAATTTCCTTCAAGATAGTGCTTGATTCTCTGTCCATTTACAATGAACTTTTTGTCAGAATCAGTATCCTGAAGCTCAACATATCCATATGGTGAGACTCCTGTAATCACATACGGACCCCTCCACCGGGATTTGAGTTTTCCTGGAAACAGTTTGAGCCTAGAGTTGAAGAGCAGAACTTTTGTCCTGTCTCAAAGACTCTGGTTGACAACTTCTTGTCATGCCATTTCTTTGCCTTTTCCTTATAAATTTTTGCATTTTCAAAGGCATTGAGTCTGAACTCCTCTAGCTCATTTAGCTGGAGCAATCTTTTTTCACCAGCTAACTGTGCATCCATATTTAGGAATCTGGTTGCCCAGTAAGCTTTGTGTTCCAGTTCCACAGGCAAATGACAGGCCTTCCCATACACCAATTGGTATGGAGAGGTTCCTATAGGAGTCTTGAATGCTGTTCTGTATGCCCACAGAGCATCATCCAAGCTCTTTGCCCAATCCTTTCTTCGAGCTATCACAGTCCGTTCTAGGATTCTCTTTAGTTCTCTGTTAGAGACTTCAGCTTGCCCATTTGTCTGTGGATGATATGGAGTTGCCACTTTATGGCTGATTCCATATCTAACCATAGCAGAGTATAGCTGTTTATTGCAGAAATGAGTGCCCCCATCACTGATTAGCACTCTGGGGACGCCAAACCTGCTGAAAATGTTTTTCTGGAGGAATTTCAGTACAGTCTTGGTATCATTAGTGGGTGTAGCAATTGCTTCTACCCACTTAGATACATAGTCCACTGCCACCAGAATGTAAGTGTTTGAGTATGATGGTGGGAATGGTCCCATGAAATCAATTCCCCATACATCAAACAATTCTATCTCTAATATTCCTTGTTGAGGCATGGCATATCCGTGAGGCAGGTTACCAGCTCTTTGGCAACTGTCACAGTTACGCACAAACTCTCGGGAATCTTTATAGAGAGTAGGCTAGTAGAAGCCGCACTGGAGAACTTTAGTGGCTGTTCGCTCACTTCCAAAATGTCCTCCATACTGTGATCCATGGCAGTGCCATAGGATCCTTCGTGCTTCTTCTCTGGGTACACATCTGCGGATCACTCCGTCAGCACATCTCTTAAAGAGATATGGTTCATCCCAGAGGTAGTACTTGGCATCTGAAATTAATTTCTTTCTTTGCACTCTGCTGTACTCCTTGGGTATGAACCTCACAGCTTTATAGTTTGTAATATCTGCAAACCATGGAGCTTCCTGAATGGCAAAGAGTTGCTCATCTGGGAAAGTCTCAGAGATCTCAGTAGAAGGGAGGGACGTCCCACCTACTGGTTCTATTCGGGATAGATGATCAGCCACTTGGTTCTCTGTCCCTTTTCTGTCTCTTATTTCTATATCAAACTCTTGCAGAAGCAACACCCATCTGATAAGCCTGGGTTTTGAATCCTGCTTTGTGAGTAAGTATTTAAGAGCAGCATGGTCAGTGTACACAATCACCTTTGATCCCACTAGGTAGGATCTAAACTTGTCAATGGCATAGACCACTGCAAGTAATTCTTTTTCTGTGGTTGTGTAATTCTTCTGTGCATCATTTAGAACACGGCTAGCATAATAAATGACATGCAGAAGTTTGTTATGCCTCTGTCCCAACACTGCACCAATGGCATGATCACTGGCATCACGCATTAATTCAAATGGTAATGCCCAATCTGGTGCAGAGATGACTGGTGCTGTGACCAGCTTAGCTTTCAGGGTCTCAAATGCCTGCAGACACTGTGTGTCAAACACAAATGGTGTGTCAGCAGCTAACAGGTTACTCAAAGGCTTTGCAATTTTCGAAAAATCCTTTATAAACCTTCTATAAAATCCTGCATGCCCCAGAAAGCTTCTGATTGCCTTAACATTGGCAGGTGGTGGTAATTTTTCAATTACCTCTACCTTTGCCTTATCCACCTCTATTCCCCTGCTTGAAATTTTGTGCCCAAGGACAATTCCTTCAGTCACCATAAAGTGACATTTCTCCCAGTTTAAAACCAGGTTAGTCTCTTGGCATCTTTTCAGGACAAGTGATAGGTGGTTAAGACAGGAGCTAAATGAGTCTCCATATACTGAAAAGTCATCCATGAAGACTTCCAGAAATTTCTCTACCATATCTGAGAAGATAGAGAGCATGCACCTTTGAAAGGTTGCAGGTGCATTGCACAGACCAAAAGGCATCCTTCTGTAGGCAAACACGCCAGAAGGGCAAGTGAATGCTGTCTTCTCTTGGTCCTGGGGATCTACTGTAATTTGGTTGTAGCCTGAGTAGCCATCCAAAAGCAGTAGTAATCATGACCAGCTAGTCTTTCTAGCATTTGGTCTATGAATGGTAAAGGAAAATGATCCTTTCTGGTGGCTGTATTGAGTCTTCTTAGTCAATACACATGCGCCACCCTGTGACTGTCCTTGTAGGAACCAGTTCATTTTTTTCATTATGAACCACTGTCATGCCTCCCTTTTTGGGAACAACTTGGACAGGGCTCACCCAGGGGCTATCAGAAATAGGATAAATAATCCCAGCCTCTAGTAATTTAGTGACCTCTTTCTGCACCACCTCCTTCATGGCAGGATTTAGCCTCCTCTGTGGTTGGACCACTGGTTTGGCATTATCCTCCAATAGGATCTTATGCATGCATCTAGCTGGGCTAATGCCCTTAAGATCACTTATGGACCACCCAAGAGCTGTTCTGTGTGTCCTTAGCACTTTAATCAGTGCTTCCTCTTCCTGTGAGTTTAAAGTAGAGCTTATAATCACTGGAAAAGTGTCACCCTCTCCCAGAAATGCATATTTCAGGGATGATGGTAGTGGTTTGAGTTCAGGCTTAGGAGGCTTATCCTCTTCCTGAGGAATTTTCGAAAATTCCTTTGCCTCCTCTGGTTCTTCTTGATCAGGTTGAGCATCTTTGAAGATGTCCTCAAGCTCTGATTCTAGGCTTTCAGTCATATTGATCTCTTCTACCAGAGAGTCAATAATGTCAGCGCCCATGCAGTCCTCTGGTGTGTCTGGATGTTGCATAGCTTTTACAGCATTTAACTTGAACTCATCCTCATTGACTCTCAAGGTTACTTCCCCCTTTTGTACATCAATGAGAGTTCGTCCAGTTGCTAGGAAAGGTCTTCCTAGAATGAGAGTTGCACTCTTGTGCTCCTCCATTTCCAGCACCACAAAGTCAGTTGGAAAGGCAAATGGCCCAACCTTGACAATCATGTCCTCTATTATGCCTGATGGGTGTTTAATGGAGCCATCAGCAAGTTGGAGGCATATCCTGGTTGGTTTGACTTCTCCAATCAACCCAAGCTTTCTGATAGTGGATGCAGGTATTAAATTGATGCTTGCTCCAAGATCACATAGGGCTGTCTTGGTGCAAGTGCCGTCTAATGTGCATGGTATCAGAAAGCTTCCAGGATCTTGAAGCTTTTCTGGTAAGCTTTTTAGAATGACTGCACTGCATTCTTCAGTGAGAAACACTTTTTCAGTTTCTCTCCAATCCTTCTTATGACTTAAGATTTCCTTCATGAACTTAGCATAAGAAGGTATTTGCTCAAGTGCCTCTGCAAACGGGATCTTTATTTCAAGAGTCCTTAAATAGTCTACAAAGCGGGCAAATTGCTTATCCTGTTCCGCTTTGCGGAGTTTCTGAGGATAAGGCATCTTGGCTTGATATTCTTCAACCTTAGATGCTGCAGGTTTATTCCTTACAGAAGTGGTTGAAGAAGCCTTTTTAGAGGGATTACTGTCAGCACTCTCAGGTGTCTGATCTTCCCTTGGCGTTTGAACGCCAGGAATGGGTGGAAAATGGGCGTTTAACGCCAACTTTTCCCCCTTTTCTGGCGTTTGAACGCCAGAACTGGGCAAGGAATGGGCGTTTAACGCCAGCTTTCCTTCCCTTTCTGGCGTTTGAACGCCAATATTCCTCTCTGGGCTCTTACTGTCCTCAGAGGGATTTTGAACAGTGGTTTGGTTGTCCTCTGTCACTTGTTCCTTGTTTGGCTTTTTACTCTTTTGAGCAGTGTTATTCAAGGTCTTCCCACTCCTCAATTGAACTGCTTGACACTCCTCTGTTATCTGTTTAGATATTTGCTGTTTTGCTTGATTCAACTGTAGTTCTATGCTCTTATTAGCAACTTTAGTTTCATAGAGCATCTCTTTAAATTCTGCTAACTGTTCTGTCATCAGGAGTAGTTGTTGATTAAGCTCATTCATCTGTTCTTGAGGATTAGGGTCAGTGACTAATGCCATGACTTCCTCTTTTGGAAGGAACTCATTGCTAGAATATAAGTATTGGTTTCTAGCAACAGTGTCTATGAGCTCTTGAGCTTCTTCAATTGTCTTCCTCATGTGTCTAGATCCACCAGCTGAGTGGTCTAAAGACATCTGAGCTTTTTCTGTAAGCCCATAGTAGAAAATATCTAACTGTACCCACTCTGAAAACATTTCAGAGGGACATTTCCTTAGCATACCTCTATACCTCTCCCAGGCATTATAAAGGGATTCATTATCCTCTTGTTTAAAGCCTTGGATGTCCAGCCTTAGCTGTGTCATCCTCTTTGGAGGGTAAAAATGATTCAGGAATTTGTCTGACAGCTGTTTCCATGTCTTTATGCTTGCTGTAGGTTGGTTATTTAACCACCTTTTAGCTTGATCTTTTACAGCAAATGGAAACAGTAATAGCCTGTAGACATCCTGATCTACCTCTTTATCATGTACTGTGTCAGCTATTTGTAAAAATTGTGCCAGAAACTCAGTAGGTTCTTCCTGTGGAAGACCGGAATACTGGCAATTTTGCTGCACTATGATAATGAGTTGAGGGTTTAGCTCAAAGCTGCTTGCTTTGATAGGAGGTGTACAGATGCTACTCCCATATGCAGCTGTAATGGGGTTAGCATATGACCCCAGAGTCCTTTTGGACTGATTAATTCCACTTGAGTCCATAATGGACAAAAGGGAAATGATAATGATTGCAAAGAGATAAATTTTGTTTATTTTTTTTTTGAAATAACCGAAAAAATTAAAATGAAATAAAATAAAATAAAAAAAAATTCGCAAATCAAAAGGGAAATGAAATCAAAGCAAATTGAGAACTGAATCAATTAGTAAAAGAGAAAATTTTGAAAACAGCAATTAAAAGATATGATTGAAAAATTTTTATGAAAAAGATTTGATTTTTGATAAGAGGAAAGAGAAAAACACAAAAAGACACCAAACTTAAAATTTTTATGAATCAAACACTAATTTTTTTCGAAAATTTTTAAAGGAAAAACACAAAGAGGACACCAAACTTAGAATTTTTATGAATCAAAAAGGGACTAAGAATATGCAAAAACAAAATTTTAAAAGAAAAATAAAAGCATGCAATTGACACCAAACTTAGAATATGAAACTAGACTCAACTAAAAGACTCTAAACCAACAAAAATAGTCCTAATCTAAGCAACAAGATAAGCCGTCAGTTGTCCAAACTCGAACAATCCCCGGCAACGGCGCCAAAAACTTGGTGCACGAAATTGCAATCACACTTTTGCAACTCCGCACAACTAACCAGCAAGTGCACTGGGTCGTCCAAGTAATACCTTGCGTGAGCAAGGGTCGATCCCACGGAGATTGTCGGCTTGAAGCAAGCTATGGTTATCTTGTAAATCTTAGTCAGGATATCAGAAATTATCAGGATTAATTGTAAAAGCAAAAGAACATGAAATGGTTACTTGTATTGCAGTAATGGAGAATAGGTTGAGGTTTGGAGATGCTCCATCTTCTGAATCTCTGCTTTCCTACTGTCTTCTTCATCAAACACGCAAGGCTCCTTCCATGGCAAGCTGTATGTAGGGTTTCACCGTTGTCAGTGGCTACCTCCCATCCTCTCATTGGAAATGTTCAACGCACCCTGTCACGGCACGGCTATCCATCTGTCGGTTCTCAATCAGGCCGGAATAGAATCCAGTGATTCTTTTGCGTCTGTCACTAACACCCTGCCCTCAGGAATTTGAAGCACGTCACAGTCATTCAATTATTGAATCCTACTCAGAATACCACAGACAAGGTTTAGACCTTCCGGATTCTCTTGAATGCCGCCATCAGTTCTAGCTTATACCACGAAGATTCCGATTAAAGAATCCAAGAGATAACTACTCAATCTAAGATAGAACGGAGGTGGTTGTCAAGCACACGTTCATAGTTGAGAATGATGATGATTGTCACGGATCATCACATTCATCCGGATTAAGAACAAGTGTTATCTTAGAATGGAAGCAAGCATGATTGAATAAGAAACAGTAGTAATTGCATTAATCCATCAAGACACAGCAGAGCTCCTCACCCCCAACCATGGAGTTTAGAGACTCATGCCGTGGAAGATACACAAAGAAACGTGTAAAAATTTCATGAGGTCATCAGGTACAGATACAATGTCAAAAGGTCCTATTAATAGTAAACTAGTAACCTAAGGTTTACATAAACGAGTAAATGACAGAAAAATCCACTTCCGGGCCCACTTGGTGTGTGCTTGGGCTGAGCAATGAAGTAATTTCGTGTAGAGACCTTTTCTGGAGTTAAACGCCAGCTTTCATGCCAGTTTGGGCGTTTAACTCCAAGTTTTATGCCAGTTCTGGCGTTTAACGCTGGGATTTCTGAGGCCGGATTGCTACGCCGGTTTGGGCCATCAAATCTTGGGCAAAGTATGGACTATCATATATTGCTGGAAAGCCCAGGATGTCTACCTTCCAATGCCGTTGAGAGCGTGCCAATTGGGCTTCTGTAGCTCCAGAAAATCCACTTCGAGTGCAGGGAGGTCAGAATCCAACAGCATCAGCAGTCCTTTTTGGTCTCTGGATCAGATTTTTGCTCAGAACCTTCAATTTCAGTCAGAAAATACCTAAAATCACAGAAAAACACACAAACTCATAGTAAAGTCCAGAAAAGTGAATTTTAATTAAAAACTAATAAAATATACTAAAAACTAACTAAAAGATACTAAAAATATACTAAAAACAATGCCAAAAAGCGTACAAATTATCCGCTCATCAAAAAGTCATCCATGAAGACTTCCAGAAATTTTTCCACCATATCAGAGAAAATGGAGAGCATGCACCTCTGAAAGGTTGCAGGTGCATTGCACAGGCCAAATGGCATCCTTCTATATGCAAATACTCCAGATGGGCATGTGAACGCCGTTTTCTCCTGATCCTGGGGATCTACTGCAATTTGATTATAGCCTGAATATCCATCCAGGAAGCAGTAGTATTCATGACCTGCTAGTCTTTCTAGCATCTGGTCTATGAATGGTAAAGGAAAATGATCCTTCCTGGTGGCTGTATTGAGCCTTCTGTAATCAATACACATACGCCACCCAATAACTGTTCTTGTAGGAACCAGTTCATTTTTTTCATTATGAACCACTGTCATGCCACCTTTCTTAGGGACAACTTGGACAGGGCTCACCCAGGGGCTGTCAGAAATAGGATAAATAATCTCAGCCTCTAGTAATTTAGTGACCTCTTTCTGCACTACTTCCTTCATAGCTGGGTTCAGCCGCCTTTGTGGTTGGACCACTGGTTTGGCGTCATCCTCCAGCAGGATCTTGTGCATGCATCTGGCTGGGCTAATGCCCTTAAGATCACTGATGGACCACCCAAGAGCTGTCTTATGTGTCCTTAGCACTTGAATTAGTGCTTCCTCTTCCTGTGGCTCTAAGGTAGAGCTTATAATTACAGGAAAGGTATCACCTTCTCCCAAAAATGCATATTTCAGGGATGGTGGTAATGGTTTGAGTTCGGGTTTTGGAGGTTTCTCCTCTTCTTGAGGGATTTTCAGAGGTTCTATTATCTTCTCTGATTCATCCAATTCAGGCTGAACATCTTTAAAGATGTCCTCTAGCTCTGATTCGAGACTCTCAGCCATATTGACCTCTCTTACCAGAGAGTCATAATATCAACACTCATGCAGTCATTTGGGGTGTCTGGATTTGCATGGCTTTGACAACATTCAACTTGAACTCCTCCTCATTGACTCTCAAGGTTACTTCCCCTTTTTGGACGTCAATGAGGGTTCGGCCAGTTGCTAGGAAAGGTCTTCCTAGAATGAGAGTTGCACTCTTGTGCTCCTCCATTTCCAGCACCACAAAGTCAGTAGGAAAGGCAAATGGCCCAACCTTGACAATCATGTCTTCAATCACTCCTGATGGGTATTTAATGGAGCCATCAGCAAGTTGAAGACATATCCTGGTTGGTTTGATTTCTTCAGTTAAACCAAGCTTTCTGATAGTAGATGCAGGTATTAGGTTGATACTTGCCCCAAGATCACATAAAGCTTGCTTGGTGCAATTACCTTCTAATGTGCATGGTATCATAAAGCTCCCAGGATCTTTAAGCTTCTCAGGTAAGCTTTTCAGAATGACTGCACTGCATTCTTCAGTGAGGTAAACTTTTTCAGTTTCCCTCCAATCCTTCTTATGACTTAAGATTTCTTTCATGAACTTAGCATAAGAGGGTATTTGCTCAAGTGCTTCTGCAAACGGAAACTTTATTTCAAGAGTCCTAAGATAGTCTGCAAAGCGGGCAAATTGCTTATCCTGTTCTGCTTGACGGAGTTTTTGAGGATAAGGCATTTTGGCTTTGTATTCCTCAACCTTAGTTGCTGCAGGCTTATTGCCTACAGAAGTGGGTTGGGAAGCCTTTTTAGAAGGGTTATCATCAGCACTCGTAGGTGACTGATCCCCCACTGGCATTTGAATGCCAGAGGTGGGAGCTGGAGTGGCGTTAGACGCTATCTCCCCCTTTGTTACTGGCGTTTGAACACCAGAACCATGCTCCCTTTGGGCGTTCAACGCCGGATTCATGCTTGTTTCTGGCGTTGAACGCCAGGAACTAGCATGGTCTGGGCGTTCAGCGCCAGCTTTATTCCTTTCTGGGCTCTGATTGTCCTCAGAGGGATTTTGAGTATCCACCTGTTCATTTCTTGGTTTCCTGCTACTTTGAAGTGAGGTATTTAATGTTTTCCCACTTCTTAATTGAACTGCTTGGAATTCTTCTGTTATTTGTTTTGACAGTTGCTTTTCTGTCTGCTTTAATTGTACTTCCATGTTCCTGTTAGCCATTCTTGTTTCCTGTAATATTTCCTTGAATTCGGCTAGCTGCTGAGTTAGAAAGTCTAATTGCTGATTGAATTCATTAGCCTGATCCACTGGACTGAGTTCTGCAGTTACTGTTTTAGCTTCTTCTTTCATAGAGGATTCACTGCTTAGGTACAGATGCTAATTTCTGGCAACTGTATCAATAAGCTCTTGAGCTTCTTCAATTGTTTTTCTCATATGTATAGATCCACCAGCTGAGTGGTCTAGAGAAATCTGAGCTTTTTCTGTAAGCCCATAGTAGAAGATGTCTAATTGCACCCATTCTGAAAATATTTCAGAGGGGCATTTTCTTAGCATCTCTCTGTATCTCTCCCAGGCATCATAAAGGGATTCATTATCTCCTTGGTTGAAGCCTTGGATGTTTAACCTTAGATGTGTCATCCGTTTGGGAGGGAAATAGTGATTCAGGAATTTTTCTGACAGCTGTTTCCATGTTTTTATGCTGTTCTTAGGCTGGTTATTTAACCACCTCTTAGCTTGATCTTTCACAGCAAATGGAAACAGTAATAATCTGTAGATATCCTGATCTACTTCCTTATCATGTACTGTATCAGCAATTTGCAGAAATTGTGCCAGAAACTCTGTAGGTTCTTCATGTGGAAGACCAGAATACTGACAGTTTTGCTGCACCATGATAATGAGCTGAGGATTCAGCTCAAAGCTACTAACTCCAATGGAGGGTATATAGATACTACTCCCATATGAAGCAGTAGTGGGGTTAGCATATGACCCCAGAGTCCTCTTGTCTTGTCCATTCATACTTACTTTAGAATTGGAATACAAGAGTGATGATATGTATGTTGATATTATTTATTTTATAATAGTGGAATAAATAAAAATGGAATATATGAAAAATATTTTGAAAATACTTTGTAAAATATATTTTTTTTTAAATTTTGAATTTTATGATGAAAGAGAAAAACACATAAAAGACACAAGATTTAAAATTTTTAGATCTAGTGCTCCTTATTTTCGAAAATTTTTGGAGGGAAAACACCAAGGAACACCAAACTTAAAAAATTTTAAGATCAAGACACAAGAAAACTCAAGAACACCTAGAACACAAGAAAGAACACCAAACTTAAAATTTTAAAAAGCTTTAATGAAATTTTCGAAAATTATGAAAGATTAACAATAAAACACCAAACTTAAAGTTTGGCCCAAAATTAAATCAAGAAAAATTATTTTTGAAAAAGGTTCCAAAGCGTATACCCAATTATCAAGAATATAAACCAATACTCTAGCCAATTGGGAATAAATATAACACTTATTCTAAATATTTCAATTAATGCTTTAAAAGAACACAAGTGAAACAAGAAAAGACACAAAGCAAGAAAGACTCAAGATCAAACAAGAAAAGTGAGCAAGAACAACTTGAAGATCAATGAAGAACAAAGAACACAAGTCGAAAATTTTTAAAGGAAATATAAAATATGCAATTAACACCAAACTTAGGATAAGACACTAAACTCATGAAAAATTAACAGTTAATTAAAAAAAATAAAATTTTTGAAAAGAAATTTTTGAAAAGAAACTATCCTATCAAAATTTAATGACTCTGTAACAACAAAAATAAATTATTCCTAATCTAAGAAATAAAATATGCCTTCAATTGTTCAAACTCAATAATCCCCGGCAACGGCGCCAAAAACTTGGTGCACGAATTTGTGATTCGCACAACTAACCAGCAAGTGCACTGGGTCGTCCAAGTAATACCTTACGTGAGTAAGGGTCGATCCCACGGAGATTATTGGTTTGAAGCAATCAATGTTTATTTTATTAATCTTAGTCAGGAGTTCAACAAAGTTATTTGGATTTAATTTTAAGAAGTCAAAGTAATTAAAATTGTAAGTTGGAATTATTAGATTTTATTGGAAAGGTAAACGAGAACAATAGAGTTGCTTGTTTATAAAGGACTGGGGAATATGTTGGAGTTTTGGAGATGCTTTGTCCTTTGACTTCAACTCTTCCTTGAAATCCTCTTCTCACACGCAGATTCCTTCCATGGCAAGCTCTATGTAGGGTGTCACCGTTGTCAGTGGCTACTTCCCATCCTCTCAGTGAAAACGTTCCTATGCTCTGTCACAGCACGGCTAATCATCTGTCGGTTCTCAATCAGGTTGGAATAGAATCCATTGATTCTTTTGCGTCTGTCACTAACGCCCAGCCCTCAGGAGTTTGAAGCACGTCACAGTCATTCAATCCCAGAATCCTACTCGGAATACCACAGACAAGGTTTAGACTTTCCGGATTCTCATGAATGCCGCCATCAATCCGGCCTATACCACGAAGATTCTGTTGGGGAATCTAAGAGATATTCATTCAGTCTAATGTAGAACGGAGGTGGTTGTCAGGCACACGTTCATAGATTGAGGAAGGTGATGAGTGTCACGGATCATCACCTTCTTCACAATTAAGCGCGAATAAACATCTTAGATAAGAACAAGCGTGTTTGAATGGAAAACAAAGGAATTGTATTAAATCATCGAGACGCTGCAGAGCTCCTTACCCCCAACAATGGAGTTTAGAGACTCATGCCGTCACAAAGTGTGTAATTCAGATCTGAAAATGTCATGAGGTACAAGAAATGTCTGTAAAAGTTGTTTAAATAGTAAACTAGTAACCTAGGTTTACAGAAAATGAATAAACTAAGATAATTGGTGCAGAAATCCACTTCTGGGGCCCACTTGGTGTGTGCTGGGGCTGAGATTAAAGCTATCCACGAGTAGAGGCCTTTCTTGGCGTTAAACTCCAGGTTATGACGTGTTTTGGGCGTTCAACTCCGGATCATGACGTTTTTCTGGCGTTTAACTCCAGACAGCAGCATGAACTTGGCGTTCAACGCCAAGTTACGTCGTCTATCCTTGCGCAAAGTATGGACTATTATATATTGCTGGAAAGCCCTGGATGTCTACTTTCCAACGCCGTTGAGAGCGCGCCAATTGGACTCCTGTAGCTCCAGAAAATCCATTTCGAGTGCAGGGAGGTCAGGATCCAACAGCATCAGCAGTCCTTTTTCAGCCTAAGTCAGATTTTTGCTCAGCTCCCTCAATTTCAGCCAGAAAATACCTAAAATCACAGAAAAACACATAAACTCATAGTAAAGTCCAGAAATATGATTTTTGCCTAAAAACTAATAATATTTAACTAAAAACTAATCAAAACATGCTAAAATCTACATGAAATTACCCCCAAAAAGCGTATAAAATATCCGCTCATCATAAGGTGTGGCAACCTTATGCTTCACCCCATACCTTAGAAGTAGGGTCTCCAATGGTCTATTGCAAAAATGACTCCCTCCATCACTGATCAGGGCTCGTGGGACTCCAAATCTGGTGAAGATATTCCCTCTAAGAAAGTTCATGACCACCTTGTTGTCATTTGTTGGGGTTGCCATGGCCTCCACCCACTTAGATACATAGTCCACTGCCACCAAGATATACTTGTTTGAATATGAGGTTGGGAATGGTCCCATGAAGTCAATCCCCCATACATCGAACAGTTCAAGTTCTAAGATATATTGCTGTGGCATTTCATTTCTCTTGGGCAGATTTCTAGCCCTTTGACACTCATTGCAGCTCCTCACCAGTTTCTTGGCATCCTTGAAGATAGTGGGCCAGAAGAATCCACATTACAGTACCTTTGCTGCGGTTCTTTCTCCTCTAAAATGACCTCCAGAGCTAGCATTATGACAATTCCACAGGACCTCTCGTCCCTCTTCTTCTGAGATGCACCTCCTAAGGATCCATCTGAGCATTTCTTAAAGAGATAAGGCTCATCCCAAATGAAATATTTATCATCATTGATGAGTTTTATTCTTTGATGTTTGTTGATTCCAGGAGGCAAGTCACCAGCTGCCTTAAAATTGGCAATATCTGCAAACCAGGGTGTCTTGTGAACCAACATTAGCTGCTCATCTGGAAAGAACTCATTCACACTTGTATCATGTGTAGCACCTTTCTCACAAGGGATTCTGGATAAATGATCTGCTACCAAGTTCTCCACGCCCTTTTTGTCTCTAATCTCAATATTGAATTCCTGCAACAATAAGATCCATCTGATTAGTCTTGGTTTTGATTCTTGTTTGGCAAAGAGATATTTAAGTGCCGTGTGATTAGTGAAAACAATCACTTTAGAACCAATGAGGTATGATCTAAATTTGTCAAATGCAAAAACTATTGCCAGCAACTCCTTTTCGGTAGTGGTATAATTTCGTTGAGTGTCACTGAGGACCTTGCTGGCATAATATATGACATGCACCAAATTTTCTTTTCTCTGTCCTAACACTGTCCCAACTGCGAAATCAGATGCATTACACATCAATTCGAATGGCAAATTTCAATCAGGTGGGGTGATGATATGAGCTGAGGATAACTTCTTTTTTAAGTTTTCAAATGCGAGCATGCACTTTCCATTAAAGATAAACGGTGTATCAGACATAAGGAGATTGCTTAAAGGCTTGGCTATCTTTGAAAAATCTTTAATAAACCTTTTGTAGAAGCCAGCATGCCCCAAAAAGCTTCTAATTGCCTTGAGATCACTTGGTGGAGGTAATTTTTTAATTAACTCCACCTTAGCTCTGTCTACCTCAATACCTTGGTTAGAAACCTTATGGCCAATGACTATTCCGTCTGTCACCATAAAGTGGCATTTTTCCCAATTTAAGACCAGATTGGTCTCTTGACATCTTTCTAATACCAAGGCAAGATGATTTAGGCAATTAGGAAAGGAATCTCCAAATACTGAAAAGTCATCCATGAAGACTTCAATGAACTTTTCTATCATATCCGAGAAGATGGAAAGCATGCAGCGTTGAAAAGTTGCAGGTGCATTACATAACCCAAATGGCATGCGCCTGTAGGCAAACACTCCATATGGGCAAGTAAATGATGTTTTTTCCTGGTCTCTTGGATCAACCACTATTTGGTTATATCCTGAATAACCATCTAGAAAGCAATAATATGCATGTCCTGCAAGTCTTTCCAACATCTGGTCCATGAAGGGAAGTGGGAAGTGATCTTTTCTTGTGGCTTCATTGAGTTTTCTGTAATCAATACACATCCTCCATCCTGTGACAGTTCTTGTAGGAATTAGCTCATTTCTTTTCATTGGGTACTACAGTGATTCCTCCTTTCTTGGGGACCACTTGGATGGGACTGACCCATGGACTATCTGAAATTGGGTAGATTACTCCTCCCTGCCACAGCTTCATGACTTCCTTCTGTACCACTTCCTTCATAATTGGATTCAGCCTCCTTTAAGGTTGAATGGAAGGTTTGGCATCATCTTCCAATAGTATCTTATGCATGCATATGGCCGAACTGATTCCCTTCAAGTCAGCAAGTGTCCATCCAATGGCATCCTTATGCTTTTGTAAGACTTGAAGCAACTCTCCCTCTTATTCTCGGCTGAGGGCTAAATTTATAATCACTGGATAGCTTTCATTCTCTCCTAAGTATGCATACTTGAGAGTGGGTGGCAGTGCCTTTAGCTCAAGTTTGGATGCTTCTTTTCTTTCATCCTTCCCTTCTAGTGTGCCTTGAACATGCACTTCAGCTGTTGCAGCCTCTTTGCTTGATGATGATTCCTCTTCTTCTATTAACTCCTCAAGTTTTTCTTCAAGAGTCTCTTGCACCATAGCATCCACCGAGTCCAACCTCATACATTCTCCCAATGAATCTTGTGGGTAACTCATGGCCTTGAATACATTGAATATCATTTTCTCCTCATGTAGTCTAAGGACAAGTTCACCCTTTTGGACATCAATGATGGCTCCGGCGGTGGCTAAGAATGGCCTTCCCAAGATGATAGAGGTCTTGGCTCCTTCCTCCATGTCCAATACTACAAAGTCTGTTGGAAAGATAAAGTCTCCCACCTTCACCAACAAGTCTTCTACTATTCCGTGAGGAAACTTGAATGATCGGTCTGCTAGTTGCAGGGCCATTCTTGTTAGTTTAGCCTCCTCAATTCTCATTTTTTGCATCATTGCTAAGGACATCAGATTTATGCTAGCTCCTAGATCACATAAAGCCTTCTCCACTGTGATTTCCCCTATGATGCAATGGATTTGAAAACTCCCAGGATCCTTCAATTTCTGGGATAATTTGTGCTGGATGATGGCACTGCATTCTTCGGTGAGTACTACAGTTTTGTTGTTCTTCTAGCTTCTCTTCTTGGTCATCAATTCCTTCAAAAACTTGGCATAGAGCGGCATTTGCTCTATTGCTTCAGCAAAGGGTATGTTGATCTGTAGTTTCTTGAAGATTTCCAAGAACCTTGAGAATTGGTTATCCTCTCCCTTCTTTTTTAATTGCTGGGGGTATGGGGCTTTTGGGAAGCATGGTTTCAGCACTTTTCCCTCTTGATGTGGCTTAGGAGTGGAGACTTGCATTTCCTCTTGTCCCTTTTCTTTTCATACTGATTTCTTCTCTTATGGTTTCTTGTAGGTCTCCCTCAATTCCTTCCCATTTCTGAGGGTGATAGCCTGACACTCCTCCCTTGGAGTTGAATTAGTGTTGCTGTGAATGTTGTGGCCAGGGGCTTGCTTGAATAAGTAGCCAATTTGTGTTTCAAGTTTCTTGATGGCAGCATCTTGATTCTGCATATTGGATCGCACTTCTTTCCGGAAAGCTTTACTGTCTTGAATTTCTTTACATATGCTTTCAAGTAGAGTCTCAATTTTGGAAATTCTATCTTTGGTTGGTGATGGTGGGTTGAGGTTAGGTGGTTGAGAAGGGTGATTAGGTGGGTGTTGATAGGATCTCTGTGAGGTATGTTGGTGAGTTGCATTGTTGTTGGAATTGTGGTTGTGGCGTCTCTGGTCTTGGCCTTGGACTTGTTGGTTTCCCCACCCAAAATTAGGGTGGTTTCTCCAACTAGAATTGTAAGTTTTGGAGTATGGATCATGGGTCTGTCTGGGCGAGTTTCTAACATAGTTGGCTTGTTCCCAGTCACCTCCTGCATTCACTCCTTCTTAAGCTGGTTGATGAGCGAATAATTTATACGCTTTTTGGCATTGTTTTTAGGTAGTTTTTAGTATGATCTAGTTACTTTTAGGGATGTTTTCATTAGTTTTTATGCTAAATTCACATTTCTGGACTTTACTATGAGTTTGTGTGTTTTTTGTGATTTCAAGTATTTTCTGGCTGAAATTGAGGGACCTGAGCAAAACTCTGATAAGAGGCTGACAAAGGACTGCTGATGCTGTTGGAATCTGACCTCCCTGCCCTCAAAATGAATTTTCTAGCGCTACAGAACTCCAAATGGCGCGCTCTCAATGGCGTTGGAAGGTAGACATCCAGAGCTTTCCAGGAATATATAATAGTCCATACTTTATTTGATATTTGATGACGTAAAATGGCGCTCAACGCCAGTTCCATGCTGCACTATGGAGTCAAACGCCAGAAACACGTCACGAACCAGAGTTGAACGCCCAAAACACGTTACAACTTGGCGTTCAACTCCAAGAGAAGCCTCAGCTCGTGGATAGATCAAGCTCAGTCCAAGCACACACCAAGTGGGCCCCGAAAGTAAATTTATGCATCAATTACTTACCTCTATAAACCCTAGTAGCTAGTTTAGTATAAATAGAACTTTTTACTAGTTTATTAGATATCTTGGATTGTATTATTCAATCTTTGGACGTTTAGTTCTTAGATCTGGGGGCTGGCCATTCGGCCATGCCTGGACCTTTCACTTATGAATTTTCAACGGTGGAGTTTCTACACACCAAAGATTAAGGGTGTGGAGCTCTACTGTACCTCAAGTTTTAATGCAATTACTACTATTTTCTATCCAATTCAATTTATTTCTGTTCTAAGATATTCGTTGCACTTCAATTTGAAGAATGTGATGATCCGTGACACTCATCATCATTCTCACCTATGAATGCGCGTGACTGACAAACACTTCCGTTCTACCTTAGACCGGGCACATATCTCTTGGATTCCTTGATCAGAATCTTCGTGGCATAAGCTAGAATTGATGGCGGCATTCATGGGAATCCGGAAAGTTTAACCTTGTCTGTGGTACTCCGAGTATGATTCCGGGATTGAATGACTGTGACGAGCTTCAAACTCCTGAAGGCTGGGCGTTAGTGACAGACGCAAAAGAATCATTGGATTCTATTCCAACCTGATTGAGAACCGACAGATAATTAGCCGTGCTGTAATAGAGCATTTGGACCATTTTCATTGAGAGGATGTGATGTAGCCATTGACAACAGTGATGCCCTACATACATCTTGCAATAGAAAGGAGTGATGAAAAACTAGAAGGAAGAAGTAGGAAAGCAGAGATTCAGAAGGAACACAGCACCTCCATACACCTATCTGAAATTCCCACCATTGAATTACATGAGTAACTTTATCTTTATTTTCTGTTTATTTTATTATCTTTATTTAAATCAATAATCTCTTAATCCAGTTAAATCCGCCTGACTGGGATTTACAAGATGACCATAGCTTGCTTCATACCAACAATCTCTGTGGGATCGACCCTTACTCACGTAAGGTATTACTTGGACAACCCAGTACACTTGCTGGTTAGTTGTGCGGAGTTGTGACAAAGTGAGATTCACGTTTGAGAGTACCAAATCTTTGGAGCCATTGTTGATGATCACAATTTTATCCACCAAGTTTTTGGCACCGTTGTCAGGGATTGTTTGAGTATGGACAACTGACGGTTCATCTTGTTGCTCAGATTAGGTAATTTTCTTTTTATTTTCCTTTCAAAAAAGTTTTCAAAAATCTTTCAAAAAAATTTTTTCTTTATTTTCGTTTTCAAAATATTATTTTCGAAAAAAAATAATAAAAATACAAAAAATCATAAAATCATAAAAACCAAAAATATTTTGTGTTTCTTGTTTGAGTCTTGAGTCAATTTTTAAGTTTGGTCTCAATTGCATGCTTTAAAAATTTTTCTTGCATTTTTTCTAAAATTCATGCATTCATGGTGTTCTTCATGATCTTCAAGTTGTTCTTGGTAAGCCTTCTTGTTTGATCTTGATGTTTTCTTATTTTGTATTTTTTATTGTTTTTCATATGCATTTTTGCATTCATAGTGTCCATGCATTAAAGATTTCTAGGTTTGGTGTCTTGCATGTTTCCTTTGCATAAAAATTTTTTCAAAAATATGTTCTTGATGTTCATCATGATCTTCAAAGTGTTCTTGGTGTTCATCTTGACATTCATAGTGTTCTTGCATGCATCATATGTTTTGATTTATAATTTTCATGTTGTGAGTCATTTTTATGTTTTTCTCTCTCATAATTAAAAATTCAAAAATCAAAAAATATCTTTTCCTTAATTTTCTCATAATTTTCGAAAATTTGAGTTGACTTAGTCAAAAATTTTTAAAATTAGTTGTTTCTTACAAGTCAAGTCAAATTTTCAATTTTAAAAATCCTATCTTTTCAAAACTTTTTCAAAAATCAAATCTTTTTCATTTTTATCTTATGATTTTCGAAAATTTAAAAATATTTTTCAAAAATATTTTTCTTAATTTTATCTTTATTTCCGAAAATTATGCTAACAATTAATGTGATTGATTCAAAAATTTGAAGTTTGTTACTTTCTTGTTAAGAAAGGTTCAATCTTTAAATTCTAGAATCATATCTTTTAGTTTCATGTTAGTCAAGTAATTAATTTTAATTTTAAAAATTAAATCTATCTTATCTTATCTTTTATATCATATCTTTTTCAAAATTTTATCTTTTTCAAAAATTTGATTTTAAAATATCTTTTCTAACTTCTTATCTTCTTATCTTTTCAAATTTGATTTTCAAATCTTTTTCAACTAACTATTTGACTTTTTGTTTGTTTCTTATCTTTTTCAAAACCACCTAACAACTTTTCTCTCTCTAATTTTCGAAAATACCTCCCTCTTTTTCAAAAATTCTTTTTAATTAACTAATTGTTTTAAATTCTAATTTTAATTCTATCTCATCTTTAATTTTCGAAAATCATTAACTCCTTTTCAAAATTAATTTTCGAATTCTCTCTCTCATCTTCTTCTATTTATTTATTCATTTACTAACACTTCTCTTCACCTCTCTTCATCTCCAATCACTGCCTCTATCCTTACCCTTGTGTTTAGATTCTCCTTTCTTTATTCTTTTCTTCTTCTACTAATAATAAGGATCCTCTTTACTGTGACATAGAGGATTCCTCTTCTTTTCTTGTTCTCTTCTCTTTCATATGAGCAGGAACAAAGAAAGAAGCACTCTTGTTGAAGCTGATCCTGAGCCTAAAAGGACTCTGAAGAGGAAACTAAGAGAAGCTAAATTACAACAATCCAGAGGCAACCTTTCTGAAATTTTTGAACAAGAGAAGGAGATGGCAGCCAAACCCAACAACAATAATGCAAGGAGGATGCTTGGTGATTTCACTAAACCAATGTCCAAGTTTGATGGAAGAAGCATCTCAATTCCTGTCATTGGAGCAAACAATTTTAAGCTGAAACCCTAATTAGTTGCTTTGATGCAACAGAACTGCAAGTTTCATGGACTTCCATCTGAAGATCCTTATCAGTTTTTAACTGAGTTCTTGCAGATTTGTGAGACTGTTAAGACAAATGGAGTAGATCCTGAAGTCTACAGACTCATACTTTTCCCTTTTGCTATAAGAGACAGAGCTAGAACATGGTTGGACTCACAACCTAAAGATAGCCTGGACTCCTGGGATAAGCTGGTCACGGCCTTCTTGGATAAATTCTTTCCTCCTCAAAAGTTGAGCAAGCTTAGAGTGGATGTTCAGACCTTCAAGCAAAAAGATGGTGAATCCCTCTATGAAGCTTGGGAAAGATACAAGCAGATGACCAAAATGTGTCCTTCTGACATGTTTTCAGAATGGACCATATTAGATATATTCTATTATGGTCTATCTGAGTTTTCCAAAATGTCATTGGACCATTCTGCAGGTGGATCCATTCACTTAAAGAAAATGCCTGCAGAAGCTCAAGAACTTATTGACATGGTTGCAAATAACCAATTCATGTACACTTCTGAGAGGAATTCCGTGAATAATGGGACGCCTCAGAGGAAGGGAGTTATTGAAATTGATGCTCTGAATGCCATATTGGCTCAGAACAAAGTGTTGACTCAGCAAGTCAACATGATTTCTCAAAGTCTGAATGGATGGCAAAATGCATCCAATAGTAATAAAGAGGCAGCTTCTGAAGAAGCTTATGATCCTGAGAACCCTGCAATAGCAGAGGTAAATTACATGGGTGAACCCTATGGAAACACCTATAATTCATCATGGAGAAATCATCCAAATTTCTCATGGAAGGATCAACAAAAGCCTCAACAAGGCTTTAATAATGGTGGAAGAAATAGGCTAAGCAATAACAAGCCTTTTCCATCATCTTCTCAGCAACAGACAGAGAATTCTGAGCAGAGCCCCTCTAATTTAGCAAATTTAGTCTCTGATCTGTCTAAGGCCACTTTAAGTTTCATGAGTGAAACAAGGTCCTCCATCAAAAATTTGGAGGCACAAGTGGGCCAGCTGAGTAAGAAAGTCATTGAAACTCCTCCTAGTATTCTCCCAAGCAATACAGAAGAAAATCCAAAAGGAGAGTGCAAGGCCATTGATGTAATCAATATGGCCGAATGCACAAGCGAGGAGAAGGACGAAAATCCTAGTGAGGAGGACCTCCTGGGACATCTCTCAAACAAGAAGGAGTTCCCTATTGAGGACCTAAAGGAATCTGAGGCTCATATAGAGACCATAGAGATTACATTAAATCTCCTTCTGCCATTCATGAGCTCTGAAGATTATTCTTCCTCTGAAGAGGATGAAGATGTAACTGGAGAGCAAGTTGCTCAATATCTAGGAGCCATCATGAAGCTGAATGCCAAGTTATTTGGTAATAAGACTTGGGAAGGTGAACCTCCCTTGCTCATTAGTGAACTTGATACATGGTTCAGCAAACTCTACCTCAAAAGAAACAAGATCTTGGGATATTCTTAATACCTTGTACCATAGGCACCATGACCTTTGAAAAAGCTCTGTGTGACCTAGGGTCAGGCATAAATCTTACGCCACTCTCTGTAATGGAGAAGCTGGGGATCATTGAGGTACAGCCTGCCTTATTCTCATTACAATTGGCAGACAAGTCAGTAAGACAAGCTTATGGATTAGTAGAGGACGTGTTGGTAAAGGTTAAAGGCCTTTACATTCCTGCTGATTTCATAATCTTAGACACTAGGAAGGAGGAAGATGAATGCATCATTCTTGGAAGACCTTTCCTAGCCACAGCAGAAGCTGTGATAGATGTTAACAGAGGAGAATTAGTCCTTCAATTGAATGGGAACTACCTTGTGTTTAAGGCACACGGCTATCCTTCTGTAACAAGGGAGAGTAAGCATGCAGAGCTTCTCTCAGTATAGAGTCAAACAGAGCCCCCACAATCAAACTCTAAGATTGGTGTTGGGAGGCCACAACCAAACTCTAAGTTTGGTGTTGAACCCCCATATCCAAACTCTAAGTTTGGTGTTGGGAGTCCACAACATTGACTTGATCACCTTTGTGGCTCTAAGAGAGCCAACTGTCAAGCTAGTGACACTAAAAGAGCGCTTGTTGGGAGGCAACCCAATTTTTATTTATCTAAATTTATTTTATTTTCATTGTTCTTTTATGTTTTATTAGGTTCATGATCATGTGGAGTCACGAAAAAAATATTAAAATTAAAAACAGAATCAAAAATAGCAGAAAAAAAATCACACCCTAGAGGAAGGACTTACTGGTGTTTAAATGCCAGTAAGGAGCATCTGGCTGGCGTTCAACGCCAGAACAGAGCATGGATCCGGTGCTGAATGCCAGAAACAAGAAACATCTTGGTGTTTGAACGCCAGGAATATGCCCTGAGAAAAGCTGGCGCTGAACGCCAGTAACAAGCATGGAACTAGCGTTCAACGCTAGAAACATGCTACACATGGGCGTTGAACGCCCATAATGAGCATCACTTCGGCGTTTAAACGCCAGAATGGTATGCTAAGGCATTTTACATGCCTAATTGGTGCAGGGATGTAAATCCTTGACACCTCAGGATCTGTGGACCCCACAGGATCCCCACCTACCATATTCTCACCTTACCTCCTAATAATCCTATAACACACTTTTCCAAAAACCCTTCACCAATCACCTCAATCTCTCTTCCCAATCACCCCCTTCACCACTCACATCCTTCCACTCTTTCCCATAAACCTACCTACCTTCAAATTCAAATTTCTTTCCCACCCAAACCCACCCTAAATGGCCGAACCTACCCCCTCTCCTCTCCCTATATAAACCCCTCCATTCTACTTAATTTTCACACAACACAACCCCCTCTTCTATACCTTGGCCGAATACACCTCCCCCTCCCCCTCACTCTCCTCCATATTTTTCTTCTTCTTCTTCTTTTCTTTCTTCTCTTGCTCGAGGGCGAGCAATATTTTAAGTTTGGTGTGGTAAAAGCATAAGCTTTTTGTTTTTCCATTACCATTGATGGCACCTAAGGCCGGAGAAACCTCTAGAAAAGGGAAAGGGAAGACAAAAGCTTCCACCTCCGAGTCATAGGAGATGGAAAAATTCATCTCCAAAGCCCATCAAGACCACTTCTATGATGTTGTGGCCAAGAAGAAGGTGATCCCCGAGGTCCCTTTCAAACTCAAGAAAAATGAGTATCCGGAGATCTGACATGAGGTCCAAAGAAGAGGTTGGGAAGTTCTAACCAACCCCATCCAACAAATCGGAATCTTAATAGTTCAAGAGTTCTATGCCAATGCATGGATCACTAGGAACCATGATCAAAGTAAGAACCCGAACCCAAAGAATTATCTTACAATGGTTCTGGGAAAATACTTAGATTTTAGTCCGAAAAATGTGAGGTTGGCGTTCAACTTGCCCATGATGCAAGGAGATGCACGCCCCTACACTAGAAGGGTCAACTTTAATCAAAGGTTGGACCAAGTCCTTATGGACATATGTGTGGAAGGAGCTCAATGGAAAAGAGATTCCAAAGGCAAGCCGGTTCAACTAAGAAGGCTGGACCTCAAGCCTGTGGCTAGAGGATGGTTGGAGTTCATCCAACGCTCCCTCATCCCCACTAGCAACCGATCTGAAGTTACTGTGGATCGGGCCATCATGATTCATAGCATCATGAATGGAGAGGAAGTAGAAGTTCATGAAGTCATTTCCCATGGATTCTCAAAATAGCCGATAAGCCCTCTACTTTGGCAAGGCTAGCTTTTCCTCATCTTATTTGCCATCTATGTTACTCAGCTGGAGTTATCATAGAAGGAGACATCTTCATTGAGGAGGACAAGCCCATTACTAAGAAAAGGATGGAGCAAACAAGAGAGCCCACTCATGGAACCCAAGAGACGCATGAGGAAGCTCATCACCAAGAAATCCCGGAGATGCCTCAAGGGATGCACTTTCCTCCCAACAACTATTGGGAACAACTCAACACTTCCTTAGAAGATTTGAGTTACAATGTGGATCAATTAAGGGTGGAACATCAAGAGCACTCCATCATTCTCCATGAAATTAGAGAAGATCAAAGAGCAATGAGGGAGGAGCAACAAAGGCAAGGAAGGGACATAGAAGAGCTTAAGAACATCATTGGTCCTTCAAGAAAAAGACGCCACTAAGGTGGATTCATTCCTTGTTCTTAATTTTTCTGTTTTTTGTTTTTATCTATGTTTTGTGTCTCTACTTCATGATCATTAGTATGTAGTAACTATGTCTTAAAGCTATGAATAAATTCCATAAATCCTACACCTCTCTTAAATGAAAAATGTTTTTAATTCAAAAGAACAAGAAGTACATGAATTTCAAAAATTGTCCTTGAAATTAGTTTAATTATATTGATGTGGTAACAATACTTTTTGTTTTCTGAATGATGCTTAAACAGTGCATAATTTTGATCTTGTTGTTTATGAATGTTAAATTTGTTGGCTCTTGAAAGAATGATGAACAAAGAGAAATGTTATTGATGATCTGAAAAATCATGAAATTGATTCTTGAAGCAAGAAAAAGTAGTGAAAAACAAAAGCTTGCGAAAAAAAAGAAAGAAAAGAAAAAGCAAGTAGAAAAAGCCAATAGCCCTTAAAACCAAAAGGCAAGGGTAAAAAGGATCCAAGGCTTTGAGCATCAATGGATAGGAGGGCCCAAGGAAATAAAATCCAGGCCTAAGCGGCTAAATCAAGCTGTCCCTAACCATGTGCTTGTGGCATGCAGGTCCAAGTGAAAAGCTTGAGACTGAGTGGTTAAAGTCGTGATCCAAAGCAAAAAGAGTGTGCTTAAGAGTTCTGGACACCTCTAACTGGGGACTTTAGCAAAGCTGAGTCACAATCTAAAAAGGTTCACCCAGTCATGTGTCTGTGGCATTTATGTATCCTGTGGTAATACTGGAAAACAAAATGCTTAGGGCCACGGCCAAGACTCATAAAAGTAGCTGTGTTCAAGAATCAACAAACTTAACTAGGAGAATCAATAACACTATCTGAAATTCTAAGTTCCTATAGATGCCAATCATTCTAAACTTCAAAGGAGAAAGTGAGATGCCAAAACTGTTCAGAAGCAAAAGCTACAAGTCCCGCTCATCTAATTAGAATTAATATTCATTGATATTTTAGAATTTATAGTATATTTTCTTCTTTTTATCCTAATTGATCTTCAGTTGCTTGGAGACAAGCAACAATTTAAGTTTGGTGTTGTGATGAGCGGATAATTTATATGCTTTTTGGCATTGTTTTTAGGTAGTTTTTAGTATGATCTAGTTAATTTTAGGGATGTTTTCATTAGATTTTATGCTAAATTCACATTTCTGGACTTTACTATGAGTTTGTGTGTTTTTCTGTGATTTCAGGTATTTTCTGGCTGAAATTGAGGGACCTGAGCAAAACTCTGATAAGAGGCTGACAAAGGACTGCTGATGCTGTTGGAATCTGACCTCCCTGCACTCAAAATAAATTTTCTGGAGCTACAGAACTCCAAATGACGCGCTCTTATCGCCGTTGGAAAGTAGACATCTAGAGCTTTCCAGAAATATATAATAGTCCATACTTTATTCGAGATTTGACGATGTAAACTGGCACTCAACGCCAGTTTCATGCTGCACTCTGGAGTTAAACGCCAGAAACACGTCACGAACCAGAGTTGAACGCCCAAAACACGTTACAACTTTGCGTTCAACTCCAAGAGAAGCCTCAACTCGTGGATAGATCAAGCTCAGCCCAAGCACACACCAAGTGGGCCCTGGAAGTGAATTTATGCATCAATTACTTACCTCTGTAAACCCTAGTAGCTAGTTTAGTATAAATAGAACTTTTTACTAGTTTATTAGATATCTTGGATTGTATTATTCAATCTTTGGACGTTTAGTTCTTAGATCTGGGGGCTGGCCATTCGGCCATGCCTGGACCTTTCACTTATGTATTTTCAACGGTGGAGTTTTTACACACCATAGATTAAGGGTGTGGAGCTCTGCTGTACCTCAAATTTTAATGCAATTACTACTATTTTCTATCCAATTCGATTTATTCCTGTCCTAAGATATTCGTTGCACTTCAACTTGAAGAATGTGATGATCCGTGACACTCATCATCATTCTCACCTATGAACGCGCGTGACTGACAAACACTTCCGTTCTACCTTAGACTGAGCGCATATCTCTTGGATTCCTTGATCAGAATCTTCGTGGTATAAGCTAGAATTGATGGCGGCATTCATGGGAATCCGGAAAGTTTAACCTTGTCTGTGGTACTCCGAGTAAGATTCCGGGATTGAATGACTGTGACGAGCTTCAAACTCCTAAAGGCTGGCATTAGTGACAGACGCAAAAGAATCACTGGATTCTATTCCAACCTGATTGAGAACCGACAGATAATTAGCCGTGCTGTAATAGAGCATTTGGACCATTTTCATTGAGAGGATGTGATGTAGCCATTGACAACAGTGATGCCCTACATACAGCTTGCCATAGAAATAAGTGATGAAAAACTAGAAGGAAGAAGTAGGAAAGCAGAGATTCAGAAGGAACACAGCACCTCCATACACCTATCTGAAATTCCCACCATTGAATTACATGAGTAACTTTATCTTTATTTTCTGTTTATTTTATTATCTTTATTTATACCAATAATCTCTTAATCCAGTTAAATCTGCCTGACTGGGATTTACAAGATGACCATAGCTTGCTTCATACCAACAATCTCTGTGGGATCGACCCTTACTCACGTAAGGTATTACTTGGACGACCCAGTACACTTGCTGGTTAGTTGTGCAGAGTTGTGACAAAGTGAGATTCATGTTTGAGAGCACCAAATCTTTGGAGCCATTGTTGATGATCACAATTTCGTCCACCACTGGTGATGAAGTGATGACTGCTGCAACTTGGTTTTCATCCACCTTCTTGGTAAGATCTGCTAGCTGCTTGGTGATCATCTTATTTTGAGCTAGTAATGCATCCATGTGGTTCAGCTCCATTACTCCTCGAGTGTTTCTCCTTTCAGAAGCATAGAAGTAGTCATTCTCAGCGACAGTCTCAATGACATCTATGGCTTCTTCAATGGTTTTCTTCTTGTTCAGAGAGCCCCCTGATGAATAGTCTACAGCCTTCTTTGACTCATAAGAAAGACCTTCATAGAAAATGTGCAATTGAACCCATTCATTGAACATGTCTGGTGGGCACCTTCTTGTTAAGTCCTTAAACCTCTCCCATGCCTCATAGAGAGTTTCACCATCTTGTTGCCTGAAAGTTTGTACCTCAGCTCTCAACCTGTTAATTCTTTGAGGAGAGTAGAATCTTGCCAAAAATTTATTCACCACATCTTTCCAATTTGTTAAGCTCTCCTTTGGAAAGGATTCCAGCCACTTAGATGCTTTGTCCCTGAGTGAGAAAGGGAACAAAAGCAGTTCATTTCCACTTAGGTCCATGATGGAGAAAGGGAAATGATGTGGATTTATTTTATTTATTTTATTATATAAGAAAAATAATTTTCGAAATAATAAAATGAAATAAAATAAAAATTAAAATAAAATTAAAAAATATTTTGAAAATATTTAAAAAAATTTCGAAAAAAAAATGAGGAGAGAAAAAGTGGTTAGAATATTTTTGAAAAAGCTATAATTTTAAAAATTAAAGTTGAAATTCGAAATAATTGCTTGAAAATAGTTAGAAAATATTTTTTTTTGAATTTTGAATTTTTTTTATGAAAGAGAAAAACACACAAAAGACACAAGGCTTAAAATTTTTAGATCTAATGCTCCTTGTTTTCGAAAATTTTTGGAGGGAAAACACCAAGGAACACCAAACGTAAAAAATTTTAAGATCAAAACATAAAGAAGACTCAAGAACACTTTGAAGATTCACAAGAACAACAAGAACAAAAGAAGGAATACCAAACTTAAAATTTTTAGAAAACCACAATAAAATTTTCAAAAATTAAAGAAAATTAACAAGAGAACACCAAACTTAAAGTTTGGCACAAGATTTAATCAAAGAAAAATTATTTTTGAAAAAAGTTTTAAAAGGAAGATACCCAATTGCCAAGAACATAAGCCAACGCTCTAGCCAACTGAGGTATAAATGTAACGTGTTTTAATATTGTATATAAAAAAATATTTTTGAAAACTAATATTTTGAAAAAGCACAAGGAAAACACGAAAACACACAGAACAAGACAAACCAAAGATCAAACAAGAACAATTGACAAGAACAATTTGAAGATCAAGGAAAAACAAGAACATGCAATTCGAAAAATTGAGAGTCAAAGAAAAGCATGCAATTGACACCAAACTTAGAACATGACACTAAACTCCACAGAAAAACTAAAAAATAAAGAAAAATAATATTTTTGAAAAAGTTTTTAAAAAGGATAATAAAAGATGCAATTCTAGTGACTCTAAACCAAAAGGACTAATTTTTCCTAATCTAAGCAACAAGATTCACCGTCAATTGTTCAAACTCAAACAATCCCCGGCAACAGCGCCAAAAACTTGGTGCACGAAAATTACTTTAAACTATGTAATTTCGCACAACTGACTAGCAAGTGCACTGGGTCGTCCAAGTAATACCTTACGTGAGTAAGGGTCGAATCCCACGAAGATTGTTGGCTTGAAACAAGCTATGTTTATCTTATTAATCTTAGTCAGGATACCAATTATAGTTATCAATTGACTTGCAAATAAACAAGAGAGCATGGATTAAATAATACTTATTATGCAGTAATGGAGAATATGTTGGAGTTTTGGAGATGCTTTATCTTCTGAATTTCTGTAACATAATGCTTTCTCACTTTCAAACATGCAAGGCTCCTTCCATGGCAAGCTGTATGTAGGGCGTCACTGTTGTCAATGGTTACTTCCCATCATCTCAGTGAAAATGGTCCAAATGCTCTGTCACAGCACGGCTAATCATCTGTCGGTTCTCGATCATGTCGGAATAGGAT
Source organism: Arachis stenosperma (assembly GCF_014773155.1). Taxonomy (NCBI): domain Eukaryota; kingdom Viridiplantae; phylum Streptophyta; class Magnoliopsida; order Fabales; family Fabaceae; genus Arachis; species Arachis stenosperma. The sequence continues at coordinate 887,475 of NW_026651370.1, forward strand.
CCATTGATCCTTTTGCGTCTGTCACTGCGCCCAACACTTGTGAGTTTGAAGCTCGTCACAGTCATCCAATCCCTGAATCCTACTCGGAATACCACAGACAAGCTTTAGACTTTCCGGATTCTCAAGGATGCTGCCAATGGATTCTAGCTTATACCACGAAGATTCTAATTAAGGAATCTAAGAGATACTCATTCAATCTAATGTAGAACGGAGGTGTTTGTCAGGCACACGTTCATGGGTTGAGAATAGTGATGAGTGTCACGGATCATCACATCCATCAAAGTTAAATACGAATCAGCATATTAGATAGAAACAAGCGTATTTGAATGGAAAACAGAAATCATTGCATCAATTCATCAAGACGCTGCAGAGCTCCTCACCCCCAACAATGGATTTTAGAGACTCACGCCGTCAAAGAGTAAAAAGTTCAGATCTAAAAATGTCATGAGATACCAAATAAATCTCTAAAAGTTGTTTAAATACTAAGCTAGTAACCTAGGTTTACAGAAATTGAGTAAACTAAGATGGATAGTGCAGAAATCCACTTCTGGGACCCACTTGGTGTGTGCTGGGGCTGAGACTTAAGCTTCTCATGTGCCTGGGCTATTTCTGGAGTTAAACATCAGGTTGTAACCTGTTTCTGGCGTTTAACTCCAACTTGCAACCTGTTTCTGGCGTTCAACGCCAGAATGCAACATGGAACTGGCGTTAAACGCTAGTTTACATCGTCTATCCTCAAGAAAAGTATGGACTATTATATATTGCTGGAAAGCCCTGGATGTCTACTTTTCAACGCAATTGACAGCACGCCAGTTGGACTTTGGTAGCTCCAAAAAATCCATTTCGAGTGCAGGCAGGTCAGAATCCAACAGCATCAGCAGTCCTTTTTTAGCCTGAATCAGATTTTTGCTTAGCTCCCTCAATTTCAACCACAAATTACCTAAAATCACAGAAAAATACACAAACTCATAGTAAAGTCCAGAAATATGAATTTTTCCTAAAAAATAATAAAAATATACTAAAAAGTAGCTAGAACCTACTAAAAACTACCTAAAAACAATGCCAAAAAGCGTATAAATTATCCGTTCATCAGAAGTGCAACGAATATCTTAGAATAAGAACAAGCTAAATTGAATAGAAAATAGTAGTAATTGCATTAATTCTTGAGGTACAGCAGAGCTCCACACCCTTAATCTATGGTGTGTAGAAACTCCACCGTTGAAAATACATAAGTGATGATCCAGGCATGGCCGAATGGCCAGCCCCCATGAAGGTCTAACATCATATACACTGATTAAAGATCAATCAAAGACATCTAATACAATAGTAAAATGTTCTATTTATACTAGACTAGTTACTAGGGTTTACAGAAATAAGTAATTGATGCAGAAATCTACTTAGGGGGCCCACTTGGTGTGAGCTTGGACTGAGCTTGAACTTTACACGTGCAGAGGCTTCTCTTGCAGTTAAACGCCAAGTTGTAACGTGTTTTTGGCGTTTAACTCTGGTTCGTGACGTGTTTCTGGCGTTTGACTCTAGAATGCAGCATGGAACTGGCGTTGAACGACAGTTTGTGTCGTCTAAACTCGAACAAAGTATGAACTATTATATATTACTGGAAAGCTTTGGATGACTACTTTACAACGCCGTTAAGAGTGCGACATTTGGAGTTTTGTAGCTCCAGAAAATCCATTTTGAGTGCAGGGAGGTCAGAATCCAACAGCATCAGCAGTCCTTTGTCAGCCTTCTTATCAGAGTTTTGCTCAGGTCCCTTAATTTCAGCTAGAAAATACCTGAAATTACAGAAAAACACACAAACTCATAGTAAAGTCCAGAAATGTAAATTTAGCATAAAAACTAATGAAAACATCCCTAAAAGTAGCTAGATCCTACTAAAAACTACCTAAAAATAATGCCAAAAAGCGTATAAATTATCCGCTCATCACAACACCAAACTTAAATTGTTGCTTGTCCCCAAGCAACTTGAAAATCAATTAGGATAAAAAGAAGAGAATATACTATAAATCCCAAAGTATCAATGAATATTAGTTCTAATTAGATGAGCGGGACTTGTAGCTTTTTACTTCTAAATAGTTTTGGCATCTCACTTTTTCCCTTAAAGTTCAGAATGATTGGCATCTATAGAAACTTAGAATTTCAGATAGTGTTATTGACTCTCCTAGTTAAGTATGTTGAATCTTGAACACAGCTACTTTTATGAGTCTTGGCCGTGGCCCTAAGCACTTTGTTTTCCAGTATTACCACCGGATACATAAATGCCACAGACACATGACTAGGTGAACCTTTTCAGATTGTGACTCAGCTTTGCTAAAGTCCCCAGTTAGAGGTGTCTAGAGTTCTTAAGCACACTCTTTTTGCTTTGGATCATGACTTTAACCACTCGGTCTCAAGCTTTTCACATGGACCTGCATGCCACAAGCACATGGTTAGGGACAGCTTGATTTAGCCGCTTAGGCCTGGATTTTATTTCCTTGGGCCCTCCTATCCATTGATGCTCAAAGCCTTGGATCCTTTTTACCCTTGCCTTTTGGTTTTAAGGGCTATTGGCTTTTTCTGCTTGCTTTTTCTTTTTCTTTCTATTTTTTTTGCCATTTTTTGCAAGCTTTTTATTCACTGCTTTTTCTTGCTTCAAGAATCAATTTTCATGATTTTTCAGATTATCAGTAACATTTCTCTTTGTTCATCATTCTTTCAAGAGCCAACAATTTAACATTCATAAACAACAGATAAAAAATATGCACTGTTCAAGCATTTATTTAGAAAACAAAAAGTATTGTCACCACATCAATATAATTAAACCAATTTCAAGGACAATTTCGAAATTCATGTACTTCTTGTTCTTTTGAATTAGAAACATTTTTCATTTAAGAGAGGTGAAGGATTTATGGAATTATTCATAGCCTTAAGACATAGTTACTACATACTAATGATCATGAGGTAGAGACACAAAACATAAACAAACATATAGCATAAAAACCAAAAAACAGAGAAATAAGAACAAGGAATGAGTCCACCTTAGTGATGGTGGCGTCTTCTTCTTGAAGGACCAATGATGTCTTTGAGCTCTTCTATGTCTCTTCCTTGCCTTTGTTGCTCCTCCCTCATAGCTCTTTGATCTTCTCTAATTTCATGGAGAATGATGGAGTTCTCTTGATGCTCCACCCTTAATTGGTTTATGTTGTAACTCAAATCTTCTAGAGAAGTGTTGAGTTGTTCCCAATAGTTATTTGGAGGAAAATGCATCCCTTGAGGCATCTCAGGGATTTCTTGATGATGAGCCTCCTCATGTGTCTCTTGAGATCCATGAATAAATAAATTGATAACCGAAGTATTCAAACCTCGGGTCATCTTCTCAAGGAATTGCAGGGAGGTATGTTCTTATTATTAGTTATGAGTCTTGTAAATTGGGGGTTTTGAAAGTAAGGAAGAAGTATGTTAATTGACAGGTAAAATAAATAAATAACTGTAAAATAAACTCTTGGCAAGATATGAGAAATTGGAAGTCCTATCCTAGTTATCCTTATCAATGGTGATGAGAATTGAGTTTTAATCCCACTTAGTTAACCTTTACTAAAGCAAAGGAAAGTCAAGTGGACTAATTAGTCTGATCCTCAGGTCCTAGTCAATTCCTAAGAAAGGACTAGAGTTATTGGAATTCAATTCAATTAGCAAAAATAGCAATTATCAATCACGATGAGTTTGATAAATCAAGAGTCACCAATTAATCAACCAGAGCCAAGAATATAGAAAACTAAATTAAAATCATAAATATCTGGAACACCTCAAATTGCATGGAGATGTCAATTCTAACATGGAAAAGTTCATAAGCCAATTAGACAACATAAAAGCTTCAGAGTAAACAAAAACAAAAGCTTCAGAGTAAACAAAAATAGAAGAGAAACATAAATTATTGAACCTGGTATGAAGAAACAATCCTAATCCTAATAGAAATCCTAATCCTAAATTCTAAGAGAGAGGAGAAAACCTCTCTCTCTAAAAACTACATCTAAAACCTAAAATTGTGAGTAATGATTGAATTATTTTCTCCCCTTGAGTCTCTGCATGTTCCCTGACTTTAATCTGTGTTTCTGGGCCAAAAACTGGGTTGAAATGCGGCCCAAAATCTCTGCCAGCAACTTTTGTAATTCTGCAGATCGCGCACGTCACGCGGCTGCGTCGTCCACGCGATCGCGTTACTCAGCGTTTTTCGTACCATGCGTGCGCATCATCCTCACATTCGCGTCATTCGTGCAGCTTCCAGTCCGCGCGATCGCGTCAGGCACGCGAACGGGTCATTCTAATTTCTTCCATTTTACGCGGTCGCGTGAGCCATGCGACCGCGTGACTTCTCGCTGGTCATCTCCTCAATTCCTTGTGTTCCTTCCATTTTTGCACACTTCCTCTTCATTCTCTAAGCCATTCCTGCCCTATGAAGCCTGAAACACTTAACACACAGATCAAGGCATCGAATGGTAATTAGAGAGGATTAAGATTAGCTAAATTAAGACCAAAGAAGCATGTTTTCAAACATAGAACTAAACTAGGAAGGAATTGTAAAGTCATGCAAATCCTATGAATAAGTGGGTGAAAAGCTTGATAAAACCATTCAATTAAATATAATATAAACCATAAAATAGTGGTTTATCAACCTCCCCACACTTAATCATTAGCATGTCCTCATGCTAAGCTCAAGGAGACAAAATAAATGAGTAGGAAAAAGCAGGACTCATGCAATGCAACCTATGAATGTGAATGCAACTACATGCTAAAATGATTCTACCTACTTAGTGAAAAAGTAAATAAATCCTTCAAGAATAAATATGAACTGGGTTTCACTAATTCAAATTACAAAATACAATACAAATAACTTGCAAGAAGAAGATAGCTCATGAAAGCAGGGAACATAGAATTAAGCACTAAACCCTTACTGGTAGTGTATATCATTCTAACTCTCAAGTGTCTAGGGTCAATTCTCAATTCCCTACTAATCTTGCTTTCTATAGCTTGCTCTTCATCTAACAACCAACAAAAATTTAATGTACCAATACACAAATCAAGAGGTCTTTTAAGGGTTGTAATGGGGTTAGGGTCAAGGTAGGATTGTATTTGGCCAAGTAGACTAAAATCTGAATCCTTAGTTAACATAAACTTTCCACCTAACTTAGGACAATCCATGTAATAGAAAATTAATAACTACCCATTAACTGTGTTTCCCACATATTCATGCATCCTAAATTTGAGTTCACTACATATGCATTGCTATCACCATTTACTTTGGGGCATTTTGTCCCCTTTTATTATTTGCCTTTTTTTTCTTTTCTTTTTTTTCACTTTTTTTATTTTATTTTTCTTTTATTCTTCTCAATGCATATGATTAAAGTATTGAATGCAATAATATGTACTCAACTATTATTTTGCACATTTTCACTAAAATATACAACACCCAATTACTCAAACCAAATATTTTCAAATCCAACTTCCCCACACTTAATTCATGAGCACTTTCACTAGTCTAAGCTAACTAAGGATTCAAATTAAGGACATTATTGTTTTCCACTTAGAGTTAGTGATGAGCTAAAGTAAAGAACAAAGGGGTAAAATAGGCTCAAATTGGTTTGCAAAGGATAATAGAAGGGTAAGGCCATTTGGATATGTAAGCTCAGTGAAATAAGGCCTCAATCATATAAGTGCATGCATACATCAAACAGTAGAAATATAGAATTAAGCAAGACAAAGATCACAATTTTAGAGAGAAAAACACACAAATATAAAATATATTGGTTGATAAAATGCAACCAATCAAATAGGCTCAAAATCTCACTGGTTTTGTGTGTTCGAGCTCTAAACTATGTTTCAAAATAATATTTCTTCATACAAGTTTTTTTTTCAAAAAGTTTTAAATTCAAATTAGTGAAATACTATAAAAAGTTTCTTGAAAAGAAAATGTTACTTCAACCAAGTGGTAAAATATGCACGAAATCAAACAAATATGCAAATGCAACAATGAAAAACAAAAATTGGTGTTGAGAAGGGACTAATTAACCCGTGGAGATCGGTATCAACCTCCCCACACTTAAAGATTGTACCGTTCTCGGTGCATGCAAAGATGTGTAGGTGGTGGGGGGTTGTGGTTCCTCAGCCGGTGCTCGTTGTAGAGTCTTTCTCTTTACTCTTCCTGGTGGCCATCCTAAAAAGGGAGAAGAGAAAGGGACATGAAGTTAAAGGGATAGAACAAGGGAGAGGGCAGTACGAGTAATAATCATGCCAAAATAAAGAAGAATGTCGTTAACACATGGTCGCAACTCCATGAAATTAGGACAACAATGGAACAGGGCATGATAAATTAAGGCAATTAAATGCAAAATGTTTATTGGCATGCTGGCAAAGGCATGAGTAGCGTAAATCAAGTATTAAAAGCCTTAATGTATTCTTAGTCGTGAGAAACTAACAATAACGTTTGTATTGACAATTATATTTAATTAATAAAATATTGAAAAGGGTTTTGTGAAAAACAGGAATTAGAGTAGAAGGATAGAATAATTAAGAATGCACAATGCCATACGGGCTTTTTCACAAACACAAAGCATGCATATTAAATAAGGTATGTGGTGCACGAAATTGTAATCCATTCTTTTCACAACTCAATTAGTCCCCGGTAATGGCTCCAAAAACATGGTGCTCAATACCATGGTCTAAACATAATTTCACAACTTTGCACAACTAACCAGCAAGTGCACTGGGTCATCCAAGTAATAAACCTTACGCGAGTAAGGGTCGATTCCACGGAGATTGTTGGTATGAAGCAAGCTATGGCCACCTTGTAACTCTTAGTCAGGCAGATTCAAATGGTTATGGGTGGTTTATGAATAAAGCATAAAACAAGGATAGAGATACTTATGTAATTCATTGGTGAGAATTTCAGATAAGCGTATGGAGATGCTTTGTCCCTTCCGTCTCTCTGCTTTCCTACTGTCTTCATCCAATCCTTCTTACTCCTTTCCATGGCAAGCTATATGTTGGGCATCACCGTTGTCAGTGGCTACAATCCCGTCCTCTCAGTGAAAATGTTCAACGCACCCTGTCACGGCACGGCTAATCATCTGTCGGTTCTCAATCAGGTTGGAATAGAATCCATTGATTCTTTTGCGTCTGTCACTAACGCCCAGCCTTCAGGAGTTTGAAGCTCGTCACAGTCATTCAATCATTGAATCCTACTCAGAATACCACAGACAAGGTTTAGACCTTCCGGATTCTCTTGAATGCCGCCATCAATTCTAGCTTATACCACGAAGATTCTGATTAAGGAATCCAAGAGATATCCACTCAATCTAAGGTAGAACGGAGGTGGTTGTCAGGCACACGTTCATAGGTGAGAATGATGATGAGTGTCACGGATCATCACATTCATCAAGTTGAGGAACAAGTGATATCTTAGAACAAGAACAAGCTGAATTGAATAGAAGAACAATAGTATTTATATTAATACTCGAGGCACAGCAGAGCTCCACACCTTAATCTATGGTGTGTAGAAACTCCACCGTTGAAAATACATAAGAACAAGGTCTAGGCATGGCCGTGAGGCCAGCCCCATGATCTAAGATAGCATAAGACTAAAGATAGCTACCAAGATGAGAATACAATAGTAAAAGGTCCTATATGTAGAAAACTAGTAGCCTAGGGTTTACAGAGATGAGTAAATGACATAAAAATCCACTTCTGGGCCCACTTGGTGTGTGCTTGGGCTGAGCATTGAAGCTTTCATGTGTAGAGACTTTTCTTGGAGTTAAACGCCAACTTTTGTGCCAGTTTGGGCGTTTAACTCCCATTCTTGTGCCAGTTCCGGCGTTTAACGCCGGGCAGTTTTGAGCTGATTTGGAACGCCGGTTTGGGCCATCAAATCTCAGACAAAGTATGGATTATTATACATTGCTGGAAAGCCCAAGATGTCTACTTTCCAATGCCATTGAGAGCGCGCCAATTAGGCTTCTGTAGCTTGAGAAAATCCACTTCAAGTGCAGAAAGGTCAGAATCCAACAGCATCTGCAGTCCTTTTCAGTCTCTGAATCAGATTTTGCTCAGGTCCCTCAATTTCAGCCAGAAAATACCTGAAATCACAGAAAAACACACAAACTCATATTAAAGTCCAGAAAAGTGAATTTTAACTAAAAACTAATAAAAATATACTAAAAACTAACTAAAACATACTAAAAACATACTAAAAATAATGCCAAAAAGCGTATAAATTATCCGCTCATCACAACACCAAACTTAAATTGTTGCTTGTCCTCAAGCAACTGAAAATCAAATAAGATAAAAAGAAGAGAATATGCAATGAACTCCAAAAACATTTATAAAGATCAATATTAATTAGATGAGCGGGGCTTTTAGCTTTTTGCCTCTGAACAGTTTTGGCATCTCACTTTATCCTTTGAAATCCAGAATGATTGGCTTCTATAGGAACTCAGAATCCAGATAGTGTTATTGATTCTCCTAGTTAAGTATGATGATTCTTGAACACAGCTACTTTATGAGTCTTGGCCGTGGCCCAAAGCACTCTGTCTTCCAGTATTACCACCGGATACATACATGCCACAGACACATAATTGGGTGAACCTTTTCAGATTGTGACTCAGCTTTGCTAGAGTCCCCAATTAGAGGTGTCCAGGGTTCTTAAGCACACTCTTTTTGCCTTGGATCACAACTTTTTTTTTTCTTTTTCTCTCTTCTTTTTTTTTTCGTTTTTCTCCTTTTTTTCTTTTTTTTTCGTTTTTCTCCCTTTTTTTTTTTTTTGTATTACTGCTTTTTCTTGCTTCAAGAATCATTTTTATGATTTTTCAGATCCTCAGTAACATGTCTCCTTTTTCATCATTCTTTCAAGAGCCAACATTCATGAACAACAAATTCAAAAGACATATGCACTGTTTAAGCATACATTCAAAAAACAAAAGTATTGCCACCACATCAAAATAATTAATCTGTTATAAAATTCAAAATTCATGCAATTCTTCTCTTTTTCAATTAAGAACATTTTTCATTCAAGAAAGGTGATGGATTCATAGGACATTCATAGCTTTAAGGCATAGACACTAATGATCACAAGACACAAACATAGGTAAACATAAGCATAATTTTCGAAAAATAGGAAAATAAGGAATAAGGAGATTAAAGAACGGGTCCACCTTAATGATGGCGGCTTGTTCTTCCTCTTGAAGATCTTATGGAGTGCTTGAGCTCCTCAATGTCTCTTCCATGCCTTTGTTGTTTCTCTCTCATGATTCTTTGATCTTCTCTAATTTCATGGAGGAAAGTGCATCCCTTGAGGCATCTCAGGGATTTCATGATGAGTGGGATCTCTTGTTTGCTCAATCCTTTTCTTAGTGGTATCCATGAGGACTTGGTCCAACCTTTGATCAAAGTTGACCCTTTTTGAGTTTGAAAGGGACTTCGGGGATCACCTTCTTTGAGGCCACAACTTCATAGAAGTGGTCTTGATGCACTCTTGAGATGAATCTTTCCATCTCCCATGACTCGGAGGTGGAAGCTTTTGCCTTCCCTTTCCTCTTTCTAGAGGTTTCTCCGGTCTTAGGTGCCATAAATGGTTATGGAAAAACAAAAAGCAATGCTTTTACCACACCAAACTTAGAAGGTTTGCTCGTCCTCGAGCAAAGAAGAAAGAAGAGAGTAGAAGAAGAAGAAATAAAGGAGATGGAGATGGCTTTGTGGTTCTGCCAAAGGGGGAGAAGTAGTGTTTAGGTTGTGTGAAAATGAGGGGTGAAGATGGGTTTATATAGGAGTCGAGAGGGGGTAGGTTTCGGCTATGGGAGGGTAGGTTTGGAAGGGAAAGTGGTTTGAATTTGAATGGTGAGGTAGGTGGGGTTTTATGAAGGATGGATGTGAGTGGTGAAGAGAAAGATGGGATTTGATAGGTTAGGGGTTTTTGGGGAAGAGGCGTTGAGGTGATTGGTGAATGGGTGAAGAAGAGAGAGAGTGGTAGGGTAGACGGGGATCATGTGGGGTCCACAGATCCTGAGGTGTCAAGGAAAATTTATCCCTGCACCATGTGGCGAGCAAAAATGCTCTTCATGCCAATTCTGGCGTTAAACGCCGGGCTGGTGCCCATTCCTCGCATTTAACGCCAACTTCTTGCCCTTTCCTGGCGTTTAACGCCAGTCTGGTGCCCCTTTCTGGCGTTAAACGCCCAGAATGGTGCCAGACTGGGCGTTAAATGCCCATTTGCTGCCCTTACTGGCGTTTAAACGCCAGCAAGGTCTTCCTCCAAGGTGTGCTGTTTTTCTTTCTATTTTTCATTCTGTTTTTTCTTTTTCAATTGATTTTGTGACTTCTCATGATCATCAACCTACAGAAAACATAAAATAACAAAGGAAAATAGATAAATATAATATTGGGTTGCCTCCCAACAAGCGCTTCTTTAATGTCAATAGCTTGACAGTGGGCTGATAAACCCCATTTTTAGGGTTTATCTTGTATTGAATTTAGAGTATTTTGATAACCTTTTCTCGCATTTGACCTATGAATTGGCATGGTTTTGTAATCTCTCCCGTATTTGTGCTTAATTGTAAAAACATGCTTTTTAAGCCTTATTTTGATGAATTCTAATTCCTCTTTGATTCCATAAGATGCCTTGATGTGTTTGCTAGTAATCTCAGGTGAAATAGGCTAGCCATGGATCAAAGGAGCAAGGAAGAAAGCATGCAAGTGGAGAGAAGCACAAAAAACCAAAGAATTGATCTCGACCAAGCTTGCGCACGCGCACAAGGCGCTCGCGCGCACATTGCAGAATCGGCCAGGGACGCGCACGCGTACCGTGCGCGCACGCGTCGATGACCGCACATGACTTCATTAATGCAACACGTGCCTGGCGATTTGAGAGGGTTTCTGAACCCATTTTGGCGCCAATTGCTAAGAGAAAGGAATAAAAGGATTAAGGATTGAGGGGAAGGCATCTAAGTCTAGCATATAATATACTTGGGATTAGTTTAGAATTAGTTTAGAGAGAGAAGCTCTCACTTCTCTCTAGAATTAGGATTAGGGTTAGATTAATCTCTCTTCTTAGATCTAGGTTTAACTTTTGCCTCAATTTACTTTTCCTTCATCAAGTCTTAATCTTCTCCTCTTCCCCTTTCTAGTTATGCACTTTAACAATTGTAATTCTTCATTTTGTTTTGGATAGATTGTTGTTCATTTGTTTTCTTTCAATAATGAAATTTGAGGTAATTCATGATAATTGTGATTTCCTTGATTTGTTGTTGTTAATTCTTTGCAATAATTGTTGCTAGATTTCATTCTTGTTGTTGATTTACTATGCTTTCCTTTATGCCTTCCAAGTATTTGATGAAATGCTTGGTTGGGTTTTAGTGTAGGTTTTGTTCCTCTTGGCTTAGGTAGAGTAATTAGTGACACTTGAGTTATCTAATTCCCTTGTTGATTGATAATTAGAAGTTGCTAATTGATTGAATGCCTCTAAAGCTAGTCTTTCCTTTAGGAGTTGATTAGGACTTGGAGAATCAAATTGATTCATCCACTTGACTTCCCTCCATGGTTAAGAGGTTAACTAAGTGGGAGCAATGAACAATTCTCGTCACAATTGAGGAGGATAACTAGGATAGGACTTCTAGTTCTCATATCTTACCAAGAGCTTTATTAGTTGTTAGTTTATTTTCATTGCCATTTACTTTCATGCCTCTTATCAAAACCCCAAAATAACTCATAACCAATAACAAGGCACTTTATTGCACTCCCTAGGGAGAACGACCCGAGGTTTGAATACTTCGGTTTATAAATTTAGGGGTTTGTTACTTGTGACAAACAATCTTTTGTATGAAAGGGTTATTGTTGGTTTAGAAACTATACTTTACAACGAGATTTTATTAGTGGAATTCTAAACCGTCAAAAATCCAATCATCAAAATGGCGCCGTTGCCGGGGATGTGCAATGGTGTTATGTTATTGGTTATTGTACATATGTGAATAGTGTAAATATCTTGCTTTTGCTTTGTTTGCTAGTTGTAGAATTTTATTTTTTTCTTTCCACCATGAATTCTCACTTTGGCTATGAGTGTGATTACAACTATGTTGTAGGTGATGAGAACTTCAATGAGGATGTATATCAAGGATGGGACAATCAAAGGTGGGAGGAACCATATGCTTATGATCAATCCTCTTGGCAACAACCTCCACCAATGCACTATGAAGAAGAGCCATTCTATGATGCATGCCAATCAAATGGCTATGGTGAATCTCCTTGTAACTTTCAAGCACCACCACCATACGCCTATGAGACATACCCTCAACATCAACCTCAATCACACTCACAAGCCTATTTTCACCAAACACTTCCATATGAACCCAATCCATATTCACCACACCACCCAACTTTTGAACCATATGAGCCATACATGGAACTACAATTCTAAGATCACTACTACCAAGAACCACCTCGATGCACACCACCTCCACAATTTCACCAAGAAGAACCACCTTCATATCATAAACCCTCCTCCCAAAATAATGACCCTTCTTACTCACCCCAAGCCCCAATAGACGATCCTCTCACTTTGTTACTCCAAGGACAAGAAGCCATGAAGCGAGATACACTTGAGTTTGTAACCAATTTGACCAAGGTGGTGCACACTTTAGCCCACCAATGCTTAAATACTCAAGGTACTTCCGTGACCACATGTGAAAAGTCAAAGGAGAGCAAAGTGAGAAATTGGAAAATCTGGTGGAGACAGAGGAGTCGAATTTTGTGTTGAAACGATTGGAGGAGCCTATGATCATTGAAGAAAAGGAAGAAGTGGTTGAAGATTTGGGAAATGTTGAAAGTCCATGAGAATGTAACATCATGGAGAACTTGATGGGTTTATTTTGGTGAGAAATGAATCTCTCCCAAAACAACACCAATCTAACCGGCAAGTGCACCGGGTCGCATCAAGTAATAAAAACTCACGGGAGTGAGGTCGATCCCACAGGGATTGAAGGATTGAGCAATTTTAGTTTAGTGGTTGATTTAGTCAAGCGAATCAAGATTTGGTTGATTGATTGGTGAATTGCAGAATTTAAATTGCGTTGAAAGTAAAGGGAATGGGAAATTGGCATGAATTTAAAGATAACAAAATTTAAAGTGCTGAATCTTAAGAAACAAGAAATTAAATGGCAGAAACTTAAAGAGCAAGAAATGTAAATTGCAAGAATCTTAAATGACAAGAAATGTAAATGGCTTGAATTGTAAAGGGGATTGGGACTTGGATTTGCATGAATTAAACAAAGAGAAGTTAAATTGCACCAAACAGAAGAGTAAATGGGAATTGGGGTTGAATCAAATTCAAGACAGAAAAGTAAATAAACAAATAAAGCAAGAAACAGAGAATTGAAATGGGAGAATTAGATCTCAGGACCCAGAGACTAGAAAACCAAGTCTAGATCTCAATGCCTTCCTAGATCCAACAAGAACAATAGTAAGAGAATTGTAAATTGCAAAGAGATTAGATAAAGAAGCAAGTAATCAAAATGGGAATTAAATTGCAGTGAAAATGAACAGAGAGATCCGAGGGGAGATTGAAACAGAATTCCTTCAATCCTCCAACCCAAATCCAAGACAATTGTAATTGAAATTAAAAGCAATAAAACTAAGAGGAAGAGAATGGAATTCTCCTTCCCCAAACTAAGAAACTCAAGATCACTCTCTGTAACTAAAATTTAAAAGGAAAGCTCTATGAAAAATCAGAAAAGGGAGCCCCCTATTAACTTGAATTCTAGCCTATTTATACACTTTCTTCAATTGATCTTCAAGCCTTGAGTTGGGCCTTTGCTCTTGGTGGAATTAGGTTGAAAGAGGCCTTGGTTAATTGCTCTTGAAGTTTGGAGAGAAACCCAAGTGAACCATTTGAACCGGATTTGAGTTTTTGCAAAGTTGGATTCAAAGTTTGAGTTGAAGTTAGGGGGCTAACTTTGAGGCCAACTTTTCATATCAGCACACCACATTTCCTGATGCCAACGTTGGTGCCAAAGTTAGGGGGCTAACTTCAGCGCCAACGTTGGCCCTTCCTGATGCATAAATGGCGCCAACGTTAGCCTCCAAGTTAGGGGCTAACGTTGGCGCAAACTTTGGCCAGCCTTGGAGATAATTGACATGCCAACGTTAGCCTCCAAGTTTGGGGGCTAACGTTGGCGCAAACTTTGGCCACCCTGGAGCATAATTTCTCATGCCAACGTTAGCCTCCAAGTTTGGGGGCTAACGTTGGCGCAAACTTTGGCCACCCTGGGAAGAAATTTCAACTTTCTCAAGTTAGCCTTCAAGTTAGGGGGCTAACTTTGAGGCTAACTTTGCACCAAAAGTTTGTGCCAAAGTTTGAGGGCTAACTTCAACTCCAACTTTATGTTTCTTGGTTCAATTTCACTTGTTTCATTGCTCCTTCTTTGCTTCTAGCCATTCCTTCTTGCTTCAACCCTTTTTCAAGCTTTCTTCACCTATCATAAATCAACCAAACACATCAAAGCTATGCTCAAAATCATGGGATGTTCATTCTATTCTAATATGCACCAATTATGTCATCAAATCTCATGAATTTGCATTAATTCACATATGGTTGATTCAATCAAAGGAAGCATGAAAATCTACCCAATTGGCTTGCTTATGGCTCAAGAAAGTGCATAATTCAAGTGAAAACAAAAGAAAAAGACTAGTGAAACTAGGCTAAGATGACTTGTCATCAGAACTCTTCCAAGAAGCTTGATATTGATGTTGAGGAGGGTGCGCAACCTCCAAGGCATACCATCGTTGGAGATTTGGAAGAAGCTTATCAAGAGATGGATTCAATCATGGATGAATTTCTCTCTACAATGGAATCCTCTCCCCTTGGACATGAAGTTAAAATTATAAAAGAGTGTGCACAACCTCCCAAGGAAGACGGAAATGGCATGGTGTATATTGAGATTGAAGACTATGAAGAGGTTTATCAAGAGATGGATTCATTCATCAATGAATTCCTATCCCAAATTGAATCATCCCCCATTGGCCAAGATGAAGTTCTGGAAGACAACACCAAGCCAAGTGAAAAAGGGGATAAGGTTAAAACTGAAGAAGTTTGTGAAGAGGTGGAAACAACCAAAGAAGAGCCTAAAGAAGTAGACCTTGCATTGTCTAAGTGTAGGGAGGTCTCCCTTCCCAAGTCACCATCCAATACAACATTCAAGTGGGTAAAACTCTCATCCCTAAACTTCACTTTTTCACTTGAATATGGTTTAATTGAAAATGATGGTCAACTTAGAGCTCTTTGTGAAAGTAAGAATAGGAAAGAGTTATGTAGTGGTTGGAATTTCGGTATAAAAATCATAAAGGCCAAGACTCTAAGGTATAGGAATGAGGATGGTACGGCAATCACCGTATATGGGCTTAGAAGGAAGCATTGGTGGAATAAAGAGAATTCTATGTGTCAATCACCCTTATGTCAACCACCCGTACAAAAAAATCATGAAACTCAACTAACGGATGGGTGTGAAGATAAGATATGGGTTCCCGGCTCGCTATGTGACGACCAACTACGGGAACTCATATCTTGGGTAGAACTTTGCCCAAGCTTGATGAAAATGGTCAGAAATTCTGTCAACCAATTGAGAAGCAAAGATCCTTGGAGATTCAAGGATGAGTACAAACATAAGCCACCATGACAATAAGCACCTCAAAATGTCCAACTTAAGGACTTAAACTAAAAGTGCTAGGTGGGAGACATCCCACCATGGTAAACTCTTTCCACTCTCTTTTAAATTTGCTTAATAAGTGATTTGAGTTACCATTGTAGGCAGATGTTTCATATAAATTTGTTTGTACAACTTAATTGTTAGTTTAGTCACTGATGAGCGGATAATTTGTACGCTTTTTTGGCATTGTTTTTAGTATGTTTTAGTAGTTTTAGTTGAGTTCTTAGTATTTTTATTAGTTTTTAGCTAAAATTCACTTTTCTGGACTTTACTATGAGTTTGTGTGTTTTTCTGTGATTTCAGGTATTTTCTGGCTGAAATTGAGGGATCTGAGCAAAAATCTGATTCAGAGACTGAAAAGGACTGCAGATGCTGTTGGATTCTGACCTCCCTGCACTCGAAGTGGATTTTCTGGAGCTACAGAAACCCAATTGGCGCGCTCTCAACGGCGTTGGAAAGTAGACATCCTGGGCTTTCCAGCAATATATGATAGTCGATACTATGCCCAAGATTTGATGGCCCAAATCGGCGTTCAAAGTCACCTCAAGAAATTCCAGCGTTAAACGCCGGAACTGGCACCTAAATGGGAGTTAAACGCCCAAACTGGCATAAAAGCTGGCGTTTAACTCCAAGAAGAGTCTCTACACGAAAATGCTTCATTGCTCAGCCCAAGCACACACCAAGTGGGCCCGGAAGTGGATTTTTATGTCATTTACTCATCTCTGTACACCCTAGGCTACTAGTTCTCTATATATAGGACCTTTTACTATTGTATTTTTCATCTTTGGACATCTAGTTCTTAGATCATTGGGAGGCTGGCCATTCGGCCATGCCTAGACCTTATGCTTATGTATTTTCAACGGTGGAGTTTCTACACACCATAGATTAAGGTGTGGAGCTCTGCTGTACCTCGAGTATTAATGCAATTACTATTGTTCTTCCATTCAATTCCGCTTGTTCTTGTTCTAAGATATCACTTGTTCTTCAACTTGATGAATGTGATGATCCGTGACACTCATCATCATTCTCACCTATGAACAAGGTGACTGACAACTATTCTTGTTCTACAAGCAACCAAGGCTCTAGTGAATATCTCTTGGATTCTTTAATCGGAATCTTCGTGGTATAGGCAGGACTTGATGGCGGCATTCAAGAGAATCCGGAAGGTCTAAACCTTGTCTGTGGTATTCTGAGTAGGATTCAATGAGTGAATGACTGTGACGTGCTTCAAACTCTAAACTGCTGGGCGTTAGTGACAGACGCAAAAGAGGGATTCTATTCCAGTAGGAGCGGGAACCGAACCGGTGATTGGCCGTACTGTGACAGAGTGCGTGAGCATTAGCTTTCACTGCGAGGATAGGAGGTAGCCACTGACAACGGTGAAACCCTACACGAGCTTGCCATGGAAAGGAGTAAGAAGGATTGGATGAAGGCAGTAGGAAAGCAGAGAGACGGAAGGGAAGGGATCTTCATACGCTTGTCTGAAGCTCTTACACCAATGATATACATAAGTATCACTATCTTTATCTTTTATGTTATTTTCGTTCATCACCATATCCATTTGAGTTTGCCTGACTAAGATTTACAAGGTGACCATAGCTTGCTTCATACCAACAATCTCCGTGGGATCGACCCTTACTCGCGTAAGGTATTACTTGGACGACCCAGTGCACTTGCTGGTTAGTTGTGTGAAGTTGTAGTGATCACAATTTCGCGCACCAAGTTTTTGGCGCCGTTGCCGGGGATTGTTCTGTGTATGGACAACTGACGGTTCATCTTGTTGCTTAGATTAGGTATTTTTCTTCAGAGTTCTTAAGAATGAATTCTAGTGTTTCAAGGTGATGTTCTTATCATCACCAAGGCTGATTGATTCTCATCAATTTAGCTCTTGAATGCAATGTCCTGCTGAAGCTTAGCCGGCCATGTCTAATTCCTTTAGACTAAAGCTTTAGACTAACATTGCATGATTCCTGGAATTCTCATTAAGAATTTTGATACCTTTATTTTCCTTTTCACTTAATTTTCGAAAAACCCAAAAACATTACAAAATCATAAAATCCAAAAATATTTTTGTTTGAGTCTAGAGTCTCATCTTAAGTTTAGTGTCAATTGCATGTTTCTGTTCTTATTGCATTCATGCATGTGTCCTCATTGATCTTCAAGTTGTTCTTGATGATTTCTTTGTTTTGATCTTTGAATTTTATTGACTTGAGTGTTTTGTTGTTTCTCATATGCATTCTCATTTTGTTAGTGTCAGTAGTATACAAACTGCTAAGTTTGGTGTCTTGCATGCATTGTTATCTAATTTTATTTGCATTTTGATTATTCCTTATTATTAAAAATCCAAAAATATTTTTAATCTGTGTCTTTTCAAGTCAATAATACAGAGAATTGAAGATTCAGAACATACTGCAGAGGAATCACACAGAAAAGCTGAGCATTCAAAAATGCCCAGTGAAGAAGACAGACTGGCGTTTAAACGCCAGCCAGGGCACCTGGTTGGGCGTTTAACGCCCAAAGAGGTAGCATTTTGGGCGTTAAACGCCAGAATGTATACCATTCTGGGCGTTTAACGCCAGGATGGTGCTAGGGGGAAGATTTTGTTTTTTAAATCAATTTTTTTTCAAGTTTTCAAGGTTTTTCAAAATCAAATCTTTTTCAAATCATATCTTTTCAATCAAATGTTTTCAAAATCAATTTCTTTCCTTTTTCAAAGATACTTACTAACAGTTAATGATTTGATTGAACATTTTTTGCCTTTTTTTTGTTGAGGAAGGTTTTATGTTTGAATCATATCTTTTCTTGTTAGGCAAGTCATTAATTTTCAAAATCAAATCTTTTAAAATTGTTTTCAAATCATATCTTTTTAAAATTGTTTTCAAATCATATCTTCTCAATCACATCTTTTTAAAACCATAACTTTTCAATCAAATCCTTTTTACCACATCTTTTTCAAAATAGTTTTCAATCAAATCTTTTTAATTTCTAATTTCAAAATCTTTTTCAAAAATCACTTGATTTCTTTTCCACTTTCAATTTTCGAAAATTTTCAACATTTTTTTATTTAATTTTCGAAAATTCTCTTCCTTCCTCCCACATCCTTCTATTTATGGAATACCCCTCCTTCTCAATGCACAATTCGAACCTTATCTAATCAAGTTCGAATTCTTCTACCTTCTCTTCTTCTATTTTCTTTTCCTCTGACACTTCAAGGAATCTCTATACTGTGACATAGAGGATTCCATATTTTCTTGTTCTCTTCTCTTTCATATGAGCAGGAGCAGAGACAAAGGCATTCTTGTTGAAGCTGATCCTGAACCTGAGAGGACCTTGAAGAGAAAGCTAAGAGAAGCCAAAGCACAACTCTCTTTAGAGGACCTAACCGAATTCTTCAAAGAAAAAGAAGACATGGCAGCCGAAAACAACAACAATGCCAACAATGCAAGGAAGGTGCTGGGTGACTTTACTGCACCTACTCCCGACTTCTATGGGAGAAGCATCTCTATCCCTGCCATTGGAGCAAACAACTTTGAGCTTAAGCCTCAATTAGTTTCTCTAATGCAACAGAATTGCAAGTTCCATGGACTTCCAATGGAAGATCCTCATCAGTTCTTAGCTGAGTTCTTGCAAATCTGTGACACAGTCAAGACTAATGGGGTAGACCCTGAGGTCTATAGACTGATGCTATTCCCTTTTGCTGTAAGAGACAGAGCTAGAATATGGTTGGACTCTCAACCTAAAGAAAGCCTGGACTCTTGGGAAAAGCTAGTCAATGCCTTCTTGGCAAAGTTCTTTCCACCACAAAGATGGAGTAAGCTTAGAGTGGAAGTCCAAACCTTCAGACAGAAGGATGGAGAATCCCTCTATGAAGCTTGGGAAAGATACAAACAATTAATCAGAAGATGTCCCTCAGACATGCTTTCTGAATGGAGCATCATAGGTATCTGGTGGCGCGAAATTGTGAACAATACTTTTCACAACTCTCATAATCCCTGGTCATGAACTCCAAAACTTGGTGGTTCAATTCCATGGCATTACACAACTTCGCACAACTAACCAGCAAGTGCACTGGGTCGTCCAAGTAATACCTTACGTGAGTAAGGGTCGATCCCACGGAGATTGTTAGCATTGAAGCAAGCTATGGTCATCTTGTAAGTCTTAGTCAGGCAAACTCAAATATATATGATGATGAACGAAAATAATATAAAAGATAAAGATAGTGATACTTATGCATATCATGGTGTAAGAGCTTCAGACAAGTGTATGAAGATGCCTTCCCTTCCGTCTCTCTGCTTTCCTACTGCCTTCATCCAATCCTTCTTACTCCTTTCCATGGCAAGCTCGTGTAGGGTTTCACTGTTGTCAGCAGCTACCTCCCATCCGCGCAGTGAAAGCTAATGCACGCACTCTGTCACAGTACTGCCAATCACCGGTTTGGTTCCCTCCCCTACCGGAATAGAATCCCTCTTTTGCGTCTGTCACTAACGCCCAGTAGGTTACAGGTTTGAAGCACGTCACAGTCATTCAATCATTGAATCCTACTCAGAATACCACAGACAAGGTTAGACCTTCCGAATTCTCTTGAATGCTGCCATCAAGTCCTGCCTATACCACGAAGACTCTGATCTCACGGAATGGTTGGCTCGTTTGTCAGGCGAGCACTCGGTTGTCAGGCGATCAACCATGCATCGTGCAATCGGGAATCCAAGAGATATTCACTAAGCCTCAGATGCTTGTAGAACAAGAATGGTTGTCAGCCACCTTGTTCATGAGTGAGAATGGTGATGGGCGTCAATCATCACCTTCATCATGTTGAAGAACAAGTGATATCTTGGATAAAGAACAAGCGGAATTGAATGGAAGAACAATAGTAATTGCGTTAATACTCGAGGTACAGCAGAGCTCCACACCTTAATCTATGGTGTGTAGAAACTCCACCGTTGAAAATACATAAGAACAAGGTCTAGGCATGGCCGAATGGCCAGCCTCCAAAGGTCTAAGATAGCATAAAACAAAGATAGCTACCCAAAAGTCTCTCTAAATACAATAGTAAAAGGTCCTACTTATAGAAAACTAGTACATAGATGAGTAAATGACATAAAAATCCACTTCCGGGCCCACTTGGTGTGTGCTTGGGCTGAGCAATGAAGCTTTTTCGTGTAGAGACTCTCCTTGGAGTTAAACGCCAGCCTTAGTGCCAGTTTGGGCGTTTAACTCCCAATTAGGTGCCAGTTCCGGCGTTTAACGTTGGAATTTCTTGAGGTGACTTTGAACGCCGGTTTGGGCCATCAAATCTTGGGCAAAGTATGGACTATTATATATTGCTGGAAAGCCCAGGATGTCTACTTTCCAAAGCCGTTGAAAGCGCGCCAATTGGGCTTCTGTAGCTCCAGAAAATCCACTTCGAGTGCAGGGAGGTCAGAATCCAACAGCATCTGCAGTCCTTTTGAGTCTCTGGATCAGATTTTTGCTCAGGTCCCTCAATTTCAGCCAGAAAATACCTGAAATCACAGAAAAACACACAAACTCATAGTAAAGTCTAGAAAAGTGAATTTTAACTAAAAACTAATAAAAATATACTAAAAACTAACTAGATCATACTAAAAATATACTAAAAACAATGCCAAAAAGCATACAAATTATCCGCTCATCAGTATCTTCTATGATGGTCTCTCTGAACTATCCAAGATGTCTTTGGATAGCTCTGCTGGAGGATCTCTTCATCTGAAGAAGACGCCTACAGAGGCTCAAGAGCTAATTGAAATGGTTGCAAATAACCAATTCATGTACACTTCTGAAAGGAATCCTGTGAATAATGGGACTAGTCAGAAGAAAGGAGTTCTTGAGATTGACACTCTGAATGCCATACTGGCTCAGAATAAAATATTAACTCAACAAGTCAATTTGATTTCTCAAAGTCTGTCAGGAATGCAAAATGCACCAAACAGTACTAAGGATGCTTCATCTGAGGAAGAAGCTTATGATCCTGAGAACCCTTCAATGGAAGAGGTGAATTACCTAGGAGAACCCTATGGAAACACCTATAATTCTTCATGGAGAAATCACCCAAATTTCTCATGGAAGAATCAAGAGAGACCTCAACAAGGTTTCAATAATAATAATGGTGGAAGAAACAGGTTTAGCAATAACAAACCTTTTCCATCATCTTCTCAGCAACAGACAGAGAGTTCTAAGCAGAATACCTCTGACTTAGCAACAATGGTCTCTGATCTAATCAAAACCACTCAAAGTTTCATGAATGAAACAAGGTCCTCCATCAGAAATTTGGAAGGACAAGTGGGACAGCTGAGCAAGAAAATTACTGAACTCCCTCCTAGTACTCTCCCAAGTAATACAGAAGAAAATCCAAAAGGAGAGTGCAAAGCCATAAACATGGCCGAATTTGGAGAGGAAAGAGAGGAAGTGGACGCCACTGAGGAAGGCCTCAATGGGCATGCACCAACCTCCTCTGAGTTCCCCAATGAGGAACCATGGGAATCTGAGGCTCAAAATGAGACCATAGAGATTCCATTGGACTTACTTCTGCCTTTCATGAGCTCTGATGAGTATTCTTCCTCTGAAGAGGATGAGTATGTCACTGAAGATCAAGTTGCTAAATATCTTGGAGCAATCATGAAGCTAAATGACAAGTTATTTGGAAATGAGACTTGGGAAGATGAATCTCCCTTGCTCACCAAAGAACTGGATGACTTGTCTAGGCAGAAATTACCTCAAAAGAGACAAGATCCTGGGAAGTTTTCAATACCTTGTACCATAGGCACCATGACCTTCAAGAAGGCCTTGTGTGACTTAGGGTCAAGTGTGAACCTCATGCCTCTCTCTGTAATGGAGAAACTAGGGATCTTTGAGGTGCAAGCTGCAAGAATCTCATTAGAGATGGCAGACAACTCAAGAAAACAAGCTCATGGACTTGTAGAGAGTGTTTTGGTAAAAGATGAAGACCATTACATCCCTACTGATTTCATAGTCCTAGAGACTGGGAAGTGCATGGATGAAAACATCATCCTTGGCAGACCCTTCCTAGCCACAGCAAAGGCTGTGATTGATGTTGATGGAGGAGAACTAATCATTCAAGTGAATGAAGAATCCTTTGGGTTTAAGGCTCAAGGATACCCCTCTGTCACCATGGAGAAGAAGCATGAAGAGCTTCTCTCAAATCAGAGACAAACAGAGCCCCCACAGTCAAACTCTAAGTTTGGTGTTGGGAGGCCACAACCAAACTCTAAATTGGGTGTTGAACCCCCACATTCAAACTCTAAGTTTGGTGTTGGGAGGTTCCCACATTGCTCTGAGTATCTGTGAGGCTCCATGAGAGTCCTCTGTCAAGCTACTGACATTAAAAGAAGCGCTTGTTGGGAGGCAACCCAATGTTATATTTTATATATTTCCTTTGTTATTTTATGTTTTTTTTTGTAGGTTGATGATCATAAGAAGTCACAAAATCCATTGAAAAAGCAAAAACAGAATGAAAAACAGGAAGAAAAACAGCACACCCTGGAGGAAGAATTCACTGGCGTTTAAACGCCAGTGAGGCTAGCAGTTGGGCGTTTAACGCCCAGTCTGGCACCATTCTGGGCGTTTAACGCCAGAAAGGGGCACCAGACTGGCGTTAAACGCCAGAAAAGGGCAAGAACCTGGCGTTAAACGCCAGGAATGGGCACCAGCCCGGCGTTTAACGCCAGAAATGGCTCAAAACGTGATTTTGAGCAACATTTGGTGCAGGGATGACTTTTCCTTGACACCACAGGATCTGTGGACCCCACAGGATCCCCACCAACCCCACCACTCTCTCTTCTTCTTCACCCATTCACCAATCACCTCAATACCTCTTCACCACTCACATCCATTCTTCATAAAACCCCACATACATGGCCGAACACAAAGCCATTCCCTTCTTCCTCATTTCTTCTTCTTCTACTCACTTCTTTCTTCTTTTGCTCGAGGACGAGCAAACCTTTTAAGTTTGGTGTGGTAAAAGCATTGCTTTTTGTTTTTCCATAACCATATATGGCATCCAAAGCCGGTTCAACTGAGAAGGCATGACCTCAAGCCCATCACTAAGAAAAGAATGGAGCAAATAAGAGATCCTCCTCCTCAAAGAATCATGAGAGAGGAGCAACAAAGACAAGGAAGAGACATTGAGGAGCTCAAGCACTCCATAGGATCTTCAAGAGGAAGAACAAGCCGCCATCACTAAGGTGGACCCGTTCTTTAATCTCCTTGTTCTTTATTTTTCTGTTTTTCGAATTTTAGTGCTTTATGTTTATCCATGTTTGTGTTTTATGATCATTAGTGTCTTAGTGTCTATGCCTTAAAGCTATGAATATGAATCCATCACCTTTCTTAAATGAAAACTGTTTTTATCACAAAAGAACAAGAAGTACAGGATTTCAAATTCATCTTTAAAACTAGCTTAATTAGTTTGATGTGGTGACAATACTTGTTGTTTTCTGAATGTATGCTTAAACAGTGCATATGTCTTTTGAATTTGTGGTTCATGAATGTTAAAATTGTTGGCTCTTGAAAGAATGATGAAAAAGGAGACATGTTACTGAGGATCTGAAAAATCATAAAAATGATTCTTGAAGCAAGAAAAAGCAGTGAATACAAAAAAAAAAAAAGAGAAAAGAAGGAAAAACGAAAAAAAAGGGAAAAAGAAAGAAAAAGAAAGAAATAAAGTTGTGATCCAAGGCAATAAGAGTGTGCTTAAGAACCCTGGACACCTCTAATTGGGGACTCTAGCAAAGCTGAGTCACAATCTGAAAAGGTTCACCCAATTATGTGTCTGTGGCATGTATGTATCCGGTGGTAATACTGGAAGACAGAGTGCTTTGGGCCACGGCCAAGACTCATAAAGTAGCTGTGTTCAAGAATCATCATACTTAACTAAGAGAATCAATAACACTATCTGGATTCTGAGTTCCTAAAGAAGCCAATCATTCTGAATTTCAAAGGATAAAGTGAGATGCCAAAACTGTTCGGAGGCAAAAAGCTACTAGTCCCGCTCATCTAATTTGGAGCTTAGTTTCATTGATAATTTGGAGTCTATAGTATATTCTCTTCTTTTTATCTTATTTGATTTTCAGTTGCTTGAGGACAAGCAACAATTTAAGTTTGGTGTTGTGATGAGCGAATAATTTGTACGCTTTTTGGCATTGTTTTTAGTATGTTTTTAGTAGTTTTAGTTGAGTTCTTAGTATATTTTTATTAGTTTTTAGCTAAAATTCACTTTTCTGGACTTTACTATGAGTT
Organism: Arachis stenosperma; assembly: GCF_014773155.1. Lineage (NCBI taxonomy): Eukaryota > Viridiplantae > Streptophyta > Magnoliopsida > Fabales > Fabaceae > Arachis > Arachis stenosperma. The sequence continues at coordinate 912,485 of NW_026651370.1, forward strand.
TGTGTATTTTTCTGTGATTTCAGGTATTTTCTGGCTGAAATTGAGGGATCTGAGCAAAAATCTGATTCAGAGACTGAAAAGGACTGCAGATGCTGTTGGATTCTGACTCCCTGCACTCGAAGTGGATTTTCTGGAGCTACAGAAGCCCAATTGGCGCGCTCTCAACGGCGTTGAAAAGTAGACATCCTGGGCTTTCCAGCAATATATGATAGTCCATACTTTGCCCAAGATTTGATGGCCCAAACCGGCGTTCAAAGTCACCTCAAGAAATTCCAGCGTTAAACGCCGGAACTGGCACCTAAATGGGAGTTAAACGCCCAAACTGGCATAAAAGCTGGCGTTTAACTCCAAGAAGAGTCTCTACACGAAAATGCTTCATTGCTCAGCCCAAGCACACACCAAGTGGGCCCGGAAGTGGATTTTTATGTCATTTACTCATCTCTGTACACCCTAGGCTACTAGTTCTCTATATATAGGACCTTTTACTATTGTATTTTTCATCTTTGGACATCTAGTTCTTAGATCATTGGGAGGCTGGCCATTCGGCCATGCCTAGACCTTATGCTTATGTATTTTCAACGGTGGAGTTTCTACACACCATAGATTAAGGTGTGGAGCTCTGCTGTACCTCGAGTATTAATGCAATTACTATTGTTCTTCCATTCATTCCGCTTGTTCTTGTTCTAAGATATCACTTGTTCTTCAACTTGATGAATGTGATGATTCGTGACACTCATCATCATTCTCACCTATGAACAAGGTGACTGACAACTATTCTTGTTCTACAAGCAACCAAGGCTCTAGTGAATATCTCTTGGATTCTTTAATCGGAATCTTCGTGGTATAGGCAGGACTTGATGGCGGCATTCAAGAGAATCCGGAAGGTCTAAACCTTGTCTGTGGTATTCTGAGTAGGATTCAATGAGTGAATGACTGTGACGTGCTTCAAACTCTAAACTGCTGGGCGTTAGTGACAGACGCAAAAGAGGGATTCTATTCCAGTAGGAGCGGAACCGAACCGGTGATTGGCCGTACTGTGACAGAGTGCGTGAGCATTAGCTTTCACTGCGAGGATGGGAGGTAGCCACTGACAACGGTGAAACCCTACACGAGCTTGCCATGGAAAGGAGTAAGAAGGATTGGATGAAGGCAGTAGGAAAGCAGAGAGACGGAAGGGAAGGGATCTTCATACGCTTGTCTGAAGCTCTTACACCAATGATATACATAAGTATCACTATCTTTATCTTTTATGTTATTTTCGTTCATCACCATATCCATTTGAGTTTGCCTGACTAAGATTTACAAGGTGACCATAGCTTGCTTCATACCAACAATCTCCGTGGGATCGACCCTTACTCGCGTAAGGTATTACTTGGACGACCCAGTGCACTTGCTGGTTAGTTGTGTGAAGTTGTAGTGATCACAATTTTGCGCACCAGTCACATGTATATTGTGTTTAGTAGTAGATGAATAATATCATATTGCATATTTGTGAATTGCATTCTTGTGTTTAGTAGTAGATGCATAAAGAGTTGTGAGCAGTATGGGGAGCGCTTGAACATAATTTTCACTGAAAAAAAAAAGGGGGTGGACGCGCGCGCACAATGTACACGCACGTGTCCCTGAGCGGATACATCATCACCCACGTACCCGAGAGTTGGGCCTCTTGGGCAAACACTATGCCCTGAGCCCAACACGACCCACGCTGACGCGCACTACGTGCGTGCGCGCCGATCATGAGATCACGGAAGTTCACGCGGACGCGCACCTGCCGCGCCTACGTCGATCTGCTGCTGCAATTTTTGTGCCAAGTCCCAGAGAGTTGAGCCAGATCTGGGTCAACTTTAAGCCCCTAGCCCAACTCGATCTGCGCGGACGTGCACTTGCCGCGTGCGCGCTCATATGCCCAAGGAGAAACAGACGCGAGCACACGCATCGCGCTAGCGCGCCTAATAGCAAATTCCCAACATATGCGGACGCGCGCTTGCCGCGCGCGTGGTGCACGAAATCGTGATCACTACAACTTCGCACAACTAACCAGCAAGTGCACTGGGTCGTCCAAGTAATACCTTACGTGAGTAAGGGTCGATCCCACGGAGATTGTTGCTATGAAGCAAGCTATGGTCATCTTGTAAATCTTAGTCAGGCAGACTCAAATGTATGATAGTGATGAACGAAAATAACATAAAAGGTAAAGATAGAGATACTTATGTAATTCATTGGTAGGAACTTCAGATAAGCGCATGAAGATGCCTTCCCTTCCGTCTCTCTGCTTTCCTACTGTCTTCATCCAATCCTTCTTACTCCTTTCCATGGCAAGCTTATGCAAGGGTTTCACCGTTGTCAGTGGCTACCTCCCATCCTCTCATTGGAAATGTTCAACGCACCCTGTCACGGCACGGCTATCCATCTGTCGGTTCTCAATCAGGCCGGAATAAAATCCAGTGATTCTTTTGCGTCTGTTACTAACGCCCCGCCCTCAGGAGTTTGAAGCACGTCACAGTCATTCAATCATTGAATCCTACTCAGAATACCACAGACAAGGTTAGACCTTCCGGATTCTCTTGAATGCCGCCATCAGTTCTCGCCTATACCACGAAGACTCTGATCTCACGGAATGGTTGGCTCGTTTGTCAGGCGAGCACTCGGTTGTCAGGCGATCAACCATGCATCGTGCAATCAGGAATCCAAGAGATATTCACTAAGCCTCATATGCTTGTAGAACAAGAGTGGTTGTCAGTCACCTTGTTCATGAGTGAGAATGATGATGAGTGTCACGGATCATCACATTCATCAAGTTGAAGAACAAGTGATATCTTGGACAAAGAACAAGCGGAATTGAATAGAAGAACAATAGTAATTGCATTAATACTCGAGGTACAGCAGAGCTCCACACCTTAATCTATGGTGTGTAGAAACTCCACCGTTGAAAATACATAAGCATAAGGTCTAGGCATGGCCAAATGGCCAGCCTCCCAATGATCTAAGATAGCATAAAACGAAGATAGCTACCAAAGTCTACAGATACAATAGTAAAAGGTCCTACTTATAGATAACTAGTAGCCTAAGGTGTACAAAGATGAGTAAATGACATAAAAATCCACTTCCGGGCCCACTTGGTGTGTGCTTGGGCTGAGCAATGAAGCATTTTCGTGTAGAGACTCTCCTTGGAGTTAAACGCCAGCTTCTATGCCAGTTTGGGCGTTTAACTCCCATTTAGGTGCCAGTTCCGGCGTTTAACGCTGGAATTTCTTGAGGTGACTTTGAACGCCGGTTTGGGCCATCAAATCTTGGGCAAAGTATGGACTATCATATATTGCTGGAAAGCCCAGGATGTCTACTTTCCAACGCCGTTGAGAGCGCGCCAATTGGGCTTCTGTAGCTCCAGAAAATCCACTTCGAGTGCAGGGAGGTCAGAATCCAACAGCATCTGCAGTTCTTTTGAGTCTCTGGATCAGATTTTTGCTCAGATCCCTCAATTTCAGCCAGAAAATACCTAAAATCACAGAAAAACACACAAACTCATAGTAAAGTCCAGAAAAGTGAATTTTAATTAAAAACTAATAAAAATATACTAAAAACTAACTAAAAGATACTAAAAACATACTAAAAACAATGCCAAAAAGCGTACAAATTATCCGCTCATCACAACACCAAACTTAAATTGTTGCTTGTCCCCAAGCAACTAAAAATCAAATAAGATAAAAAGAAGAGAATATGCAATGAACTCCAAAAACATCTATGAAGATCAGTATTAATTAGATGAGCGGGGCTTTTAGCTTTTTGCCTCTGAATAGTTTTGGCATCTCACTCTATCCTTTGAAATTCAGAATGATTGGCTTCTTTAGGAACTCAGAATCCAGATAGTGTTATTGATTCTCCTAGTTAAGTATGATGATTCTTGAACACAGCTACTTTATGAGTCTTGGCCGTGGCCCAAAGCACTCTGTCTTCCAGTATTACCACCGGATACATACATGCCACAGACACATAATTGGGTGAACCTTTTCAGATTGTGACTCAGCTTTGCTAAAGTCCCCAATTAGAGGTGTCCAGGGTTCTTAAGCACACTCTTATTGCCTTGGATCACAACTTTATTCTTTCTTTTTTTTTTCTTTCTATTTTTTTTCGTTTTTCTTCTTCTCTCTTTTTTTTTTGCTTGCTTTCTTTTTTTTGTATTCACTGCTTTTTCTTGCTTCAAGAATCATTTTTATGATTTTTCAGATCCTCAGTAACATGTCTCCTTTTTCATCATTCTTTCAAGAGCCAACATTCATGAACCACAAATTCAAAAGACATATGCACTGTTTAAGCATACATTCAGAGAATAGAAGTAATGCCACCACATCAAAATAATTAAACTATTATAAAATTCAGAATTCATGCAATTCTTTCCTTTTCAATTAAGCACGTTTTTATTCAAGAAAGGTGATGGATTCATAGGACATTCATAACTTTAAGGCATAGACACTAAGACACTAATGATCATAAGACACAAACATAGACAAACATAAGCACTAAAATTCGAAAAACAGAAGAATAAAGAACAAGGAAATTAAAGAACGGGTCCACCTTAGTGATGGCGGCTCTTTCTTCCTCTTGAAGATCCTATGGAGTGCTTGAGCTCCTCAATGTCTCTTCCTTGTCTTTGTTGCTCCTCTCTCATGATTCTTTGATCTTCTCTAATTTCATGGAGGAGAATGGAGTGTTCTTGGTGCTCCACCCTTAGTTGTCCCATGTTGGAACTTAGTTCTCCTAGGGAGGTGTTTACTTGCTCCCAATAGTCTTGTGGAGGAAAGTGCATCCCTTGAGGCATCTCAGGGATCTCTTGATGAGAGGGGTCTCTTGTGTACTTCATCCTTTTCTTGGTGATGGGCTTGTCCTCATCAATGGGGGTATCTCCTTCTATGTCAACTCCAACTGAATAACAGAGGTGACAAATGAGATGAGGAAAGGCTAGCCTTGCCAAGGTGGAAGGCTTGTCCGCCACTTTATAGAGTTCTTGGGCTATAACCTCATGAACTTCCACTTCTTCTCCAATCATGATGCTATGAATCATGATGGCTCGGTCTAGAGTAACTTCGGACCGGTTGCTAGTGGGAATGATTGAGCGTTGAATGAACTCTAACCATCCTCTAGCCATGGGCTTGAGGTCATGCCTTCTCAATTGAATCGGCTTGCCTCTTGAATCTCTCTTCCATTGTGCGCCCTCTTCACATATAACTGTGAGGACTTGGTCCAACCTTTGATCAAAGTTGACCCTTCTTGTGTAAGGATGTTCATCTCCTTGCATCATAGGCAAGTTGAACGCCAACCTTACACTTTCCGGACTAAAATCCAAGTATTTCCCCCGAACCATAGTAAGATAATTCTTTGGATCCGGGTTCATACTTTGATCATGGTTCTTTGTGATCCATGCATTGGCATAGAACTCTTGAACCATCAAGATTCCGACTTGTTGAATGGGGTTGGTAAGTACTTCCCAACCTCTTCTTCGGATCTCATGGCGGATCTCCGGATATTCACCCTTTTTGAGTGAAAAGGGGACCTCGGGGATCACCTTCTTCAAGGCCACAACTTCATAGAAGTGGTCTTGATGCACCCTTGAGATGAATCTATCCATTTCCCATGACTCGGAGGTGGAAGCTTTTGCCTTCCCTTTCCTCTTTCTAGAGGTTTCTCCGGCCTTGGATGCCATAAATGGTTATGGAAAACGAAAAAGCAACGCTTTTACCACACCAAACTTAAAAGGTTTGCTCGTCCTCGAGCAAAAGAAGAAAGAAGAGAGTAGAAGAAGAAGAAATGAGGGAGAAGGGAATGGCTTAGTGTATTCGGCCAAAGAAGGGGGAGAAGTGGTGTTTAGGTTGTGTGAAAATGAAGAAGTGAAGAAGGGTATTTATAGGAGAGAGGGGAGAGGGAGTTCGGCCATGTATGGGTGGGTTTGGGAGGGAAAGTGGTTTGAATTTGAAGGGTGAGGTTGGTGGGGATTTATGACGGATGGATGTGAGTGGTGAAGAGAAAGATGGGATTTGATAGGGGAGGGGTTTTTGGGGAAGAGGTATTGAGGTGATTGGTGAATGGGGGAAGAAGAGAGAGGGTGGTGGTGGGGTAGGTGGGGGTCCTGTGGGGTCCACAGATCCTGTGGTGTCAAGGAAAAGTCATCCCTGCACCAAAAGTTGCTCAAAATCACGTTTTGAGCTATTTCTGGCGTTAAACGCTGGGCTGGTGCCCATTCCTGGCGCTTAACGCCAGGTTCTTGCCCTTTTCTGGCGTTTAACGCCAGTCTGGTGCCCCTTTCTGGCGTTAAACGCCCAGAATGGTGCCAGACTGGGCGTTAAACGCCCAACTGCTAGGCTTACTGGCGTTTGAACGCCAGCAACATCTTCCTCCAGGGTGTGCTGTTTTTCTTCCTGTTTTTCGTTTTGTTTTTGCTTTTTTCATTGATTTTGTAACTTCTTATGATCATCAACCTACAAAAAAACATAAAATAACAAAAGAAAATATATAAAATATAATCATTGGGTTGCCTCCCAACAAGCGCTTCTTTAATGTCAGTAGCTTGACAGATGGCTCTCATTGAGCCTCACAGATACTCAGAGCAATGTGGGAACCTCCCAACACCAAACTTAGAGTTTGAATGTGGGGGTTCAACACCAAACTTAGAGTTTGGTTGTGGCCTCCCAACACCAAACTTAGAGTTTGACTTTGGGGGCTCTATTTGTCTCTAATTTGAGGGAAGCTCTTCAAGCTTCATCTCCATGGTGAGAGAGGATACCCTTGAGCCTTAAACACAAAGGATTCTTCATTCACTTGAATGATTAGTTCACCTCTATCAACATCAATCATAGCCTTTGCTGTGGCTAGGAAGGGTCTGCCAAGGATGATGGTTTCATCCATGCACTTCCCAGTCTCTAGGACTATAAAATCAGTAGGGATGTAATGGTCTTCAACTTTTACCAAAACATTCTCTACAAGTCCATGAGCTTGTTCTCTTGAGTTGTCTGCCATCTCCAATGAGATTCTTGCAGCTTGTACCTCAAAGATCCCTAGCTTCTCCATTACAGAGAGAGGCATGAGGTTCACACTTGACCCTAAGTCACACAGGGCCTTCTTGAAGGTCATGGTGCCTATGGTACAAGGTATGGAAAACTTCCCAGGATCTTGTCTCTTTTGAGGTAATTTCTGCCTAGACAAGTCATCCAGTTCTTTGGTGAGCAAGGGAGATTCATCTTCCCAAGCCTCATTTTCAAATAACTTGTCATTTAGCTTCATGATTGCTCCAAGATATTTAGCAACTTGTTCTTCAGTGACATACTCATCCTCTTCAGAGGAAGAATACTCATCAGAGCTCATGAAAGGCAGAAGTAAGTCCAATGGAATCTCTATGGTCTCATTTTGAGCCTCAGATTCCCATGGTTCCTCATTGGGGAACTCAGAGGAGGTTGGTGCACGCCCATTGAGGTCTTCCTCAGTGGCGTCCACCTCCTCTCTTTCCTCTCCATATTCGGCCATGGTTATGGCTTTGCACTCTCCTTTTGGATTTTCTTCTGTATTACTTGGGAGAGTGCTAGGAGGGAGTTCAGTAACTTTCTTGCTCAGCTGACCCACTTGTCCTTCCAAATTTCTGATGGAGGACCTTGTTTCATTCATGAAACTTTGAGTGGTTTTGATTAGATCAGAGACCATTGTTGCTAAGTCAGAGGTATTCTGCTTAGAACTCTCTGTCTGTTGCTGAGAAGATGATGGAAAAGGCTTGTTATTGCCAAGCCTGTTTCTTCCACCATTATTGTTATTGAAACCTTGTTGAGGTCTCTCTTGATTCTTCCATGAGAAATTTGGGTGATTTCTCCATGAAGAATTATAGGTGTTTCCATAGGGTTCTCCTAGGTAATTCACCTCTTCCATTGAAGGGTTCTCAGGATCATAAGCTTCTTCCTCAGATGAAGCTTCCTTAGTACTGCCAGGTGCATTTTGCATTCCAGACAGACTTTGAGAAATCAAATTGACTTGTTGAGTCAATATCTTGTTCTGAGCCAGTATGGCATTCAGAGTGTCAATCTCAAGAACTCCTTTCTTCTGACTAGTCCCATTGTTCACAGGATTTCTTTCAGAAGTGTACATGAATTGGTTATTTGCAACCATTTTAATTAGCTCTTGAGCCTCTGTAGGCGTCTTCTTCAAATGAAGAGATCCTCCAGCAGAGCTATCCAAAGACATCTTGGATAGTTCAGAGAGACCATCATAGAAGATACCTATGATGCTCCATTCAGAAAGCATGTCTGAGGGACATCTTCTGATTAATTGTTTGTATCTTTCCCAAGCTTCATAGAGGGATTCTCCATCCTTCTGTCTGAAGGTTTGGACTTCCACTCTAAGCTTACTCCATTTTTGGGGTGGAAAGAACTTTGCCAAGAAGGCATTGACTAGCTTTTCCCAAGAGTCCAGGCTATCTTTAGGTTGTGAGTCCAACCATATTCTAGCTCTGTCTCTTACAGCAAAAGGGAATAGCATCAGTCTGTAGACCTCAGGGTCAACCCCATTAGTCTTGATTGTGTCACAGATTTGCAAGAACTCAGCTAAAAACTGATGAGGATCTTCCATTGGAAGTCCATGGAATTTGCAATTCTGTTGCATTAGAGAAACTAATTGAGGCTTAAGCTCAAAGTTGTTTGCTCCAATGGCAGGGATAGAGATGCTTCTCCCATAGAAGTTGGGAGTAGGTGCAGTAAAGTCACCCAGCACCTTCCTTGCATTGTTGGCATTGGTGTTGTTTTCGGCTGCCATGTGTTCTTCTTCTTTGAAGAATTCGGTCAGGTCCTCTAAAGAGAGTTGTGCCTTGGCTTCTCTTAGCTTTCGCTTCAAGGTTCTCTCAGGTTCAGGGTCAGCTTCAACAAGAATGCCTTTGTCTCTGCTCCTGCTCATATGAAAGAGAAGAGAAAAAGAAAATGTGGAATCCTCTATGTCACAGTATAGAGATTCCTTGAGGTGTCAGAGGAAAAGAAAAATAGAAGAAAAGAAGGTAGAAGAATTCGAACTTGATTAGATAGAGTTCGAATTGTGCATTAAGAAGGAGTAGTACTCCATAAATAGAAGGATGTGGGAGGAGAGGAAGAAGATTTTCGAAAATTCAATTAAAAAGATTTTGAAAACATTTTGAAAAACACTTATTTGATTTTCGAAAATAAAAGTAAGAAAGAAATCAAGTGATTTTTGAAAAAGAAATTGGGATTAGAAATCAAAAAGATTTGATTGAAAACTATTTTGAAAAAGATGAGGTTAAGAAGATATGATTAGTTTTAAAGAGATGTGATTGAGAAGATATGATTTGAAAACAAATTTGAAAAAAAAAGATTTGATTTTGAAAATTAGTGACTTGCCTAACAAGAAAAGATATGATTCAAACATTAAACCTTTCTCAACAGAAAAGGCAACAAATTTGAGATGTTCAATCAAATCATTAATTGTTAGTAAGTATCTTTGAAAAAGGAAAGAAATTGATTTTGAAAACATTTGATTGAAAAGATATGATTTGAAAAAGATTTGATTTTGAAAAACTTTGAAAACTTGAAAAAAAATTGATTTGAAAACAAAATCTTCCCCCTAGCACCATCCTAGCGTTAAACGCCCAGAATGGTATACATTCTGGCGTTTAACGCCCAAAATGCACCCTTTTTGGGCGTTAAACGCCCAACCAGGTACCCTGGCTGGCGTTTAAACGCCAGTCTGTCTTCTTCACTGGGCATTTTGAATGCCCAGCTTTTTCTGTATAATTCCTCTGCAGTATGTTCTGAATCTTCAATTCTCTGTATCATTGACTTGAAAAGACACAAATTAAAAATATTTTTGGGTTTTTAATAATCAAAATGCAACAAGAATGAAATAACAATGCATGTAAGACACCAAACTTAGCAGTTTGTATACTACTGACACTAATGTGAATGCATATGAGACACACAAAACACTCAAGTCAATTGAATTCAAAGATTAGAACACGAAAATCATCAAGAATTACTTGAAGACCATTAAGACACATGAATGAATGCATGCAATTGACACCAAACTTAAGATGAGACACTAAACTTAAGCAAGAAACATCAAATATTTTTGGTTTTTATGATTTTGTAATTTTTTTGTGTTTTTCGAAAATTAAGTGGAAAAAGGTATCAAAATTCTTAATGAGAATTCCAGGAATCAGTGCAATGCTAGTCTAAGACTCCGGTCCAGGAATTAGACATGGCATCACAGCCAGCCAAGCTTTCAAAGAAAGCTTCGGTCCAAAACACTAGACATGGCCAAAGGCCAGCCAAGCCTTAGCAAATCACTGCTCCAAAAGCAAGATTGATAAAGATCATCAAGCTCTTGTGATGATAAGTTGAAACCTCGGTCCAATGAAATTAGACATGGCTTCTCAGCCAGCCAGATTTCAACAAATCATCATGAAACTCTAGGATTCACCTTCAAGAATTTCGAAAAAAAATACCTAATCTAAGCAACAAGATGAACCGTCAGTTGTCCATACACAAACAATCTCAGGCATTGTTACCAAAAGCTTGCTCAAAACTTGAACAATCCCCGGCAACGGCGCCAAAAACTTGGTGCACGAAATCGTGATCACTACAACTTCGCACAACTAACCAGCAAGTGCACTGGGTCGTCCAAGTAATACCTTACGTGAGTAAGGGTCGATCCCACGGAGATTGTTGCTATGAAGCAAGCTATGGTCATCTTGTAAATCTTAGTCAGGCAGACTCAAATGTATGATAGTGATGAACGAAAATAACATAAAAGGTAAAGATAGAGATACTTATGTAATTTATTGGTAGGAACTTCAGATAAGCGCATGAAGATGCCTTCCCTTCCGTCTCTCTGCTTTCCTACTATCTTCATCCAATCCTTCTTACTCCTTTCCATGGCAAGCTTATGCAAGGGTTTCACCGTTGTCAGTGGCTACCTCCCATCCTCTCATTGGAAATGTTCAACGCACCCTGTCACGGCACGGCTATCCATCTGTCGGTTCTCAATCAGGCCGGAATAGAATCCAGTGATTCTTTTGCGTCTGTTACTAACGCCCCGCCCTCAGGAGTTTGAAGCACGTCACAGTCATTCAATCATTGAATCCTACTCAGAATACCACAGACAAGGTTAGACCTTCCGAATTCTCTTGAATGCCGCCATCAGTTCTCGCCTATACCACGAAGACTCTGATCTCACGGAATGGTTGGCTCGTTTGTCAGGCGAGCACTCGGTTGTCAGGCGATCAACCATGCATCGTGCAATCAGGAATCCAAGAGATATTCACTAAGCCTCATATGCTTGTAGAACAAGAGTGGTTGTCAGTCACCTTGTTCATGAGTGAGAATGATGATGAGTGTCACGGATCATCACATTCATCAAGTTGAAGAACAAGTGATATCTTGGACAAAGAACAAGCGGAATTGAATAGAAGAACAATAGTAATTGCATTAATACTCGAGGTACAGCAGAGCTCCACACCTTAATCTATGGTGTGTAGAAACTCCACCGTTGAAAATACATAAGCATAAGGTCTAGGCATGGCCGAATGGCCAGCCTCCCAATGATCTAAGATAGCATAAAACGAAGATAGCTACCAAAGTCTACAGATACAATAGTAAAAGGTCCTACTTATAGATAACTAGTAGCCTAAGGTGTACAAAGAAGAGTAAATGACATAAAAATCCACTTCCGGGCCCACTTGGTGTGTGCTTGGGCTGAGCAATGAAGCATTTTCGTGTAGAGACTCTCCTTGGAGTTAAACGCCAGCTTCTATGCCAGTTTGGGCGTTTAACTCCCATTTAGGTGCCAGTTCCGGCGTTTAACGCTGGAATTTCTTGAGGTGACTTGAACGCCGGTTTGGGCCATCAAATCTTGGGCAAAGTATGGACTATCATATATTGCTGGAAAGCCCAGGATGTCTACTTTCCAACGCCGTTGAGAGCGCGCCAATTGGGCTTCTGTAGCTCCAGAAAATCCACTTCGAGTGCAGGGAGGTCAGAATCCAACAGCATCTGCAGTCCTTTTGAGTCTCTGGATCAGATTTTTGCTCAGATCCCTCAATTTCAGCCAGAAAATACCTGAAATCACAGAAAAACACACAAACTCATAGTAAAGTCCAGAAAAGTGAATTTTAATTAAAAACTAATAAAAATATACTAAAAACTAACTAAAAGATACTAAAAACATACTAAAAACAATGCCAAAAAGCGTACAAATTATCCGCTCATCAGCGCGCGCCCCTTACGCGCTGCCGCCACTCTAGGCCTTTGCCCCGGGAGTTGGGCGTGCGTCAAGCCCACTCTAAGCCTCAGGCCCAACCCCATGTACGCGCGCACGCGCTGTACGCGCACGCGCCGTTGCATAGTCTGCCAATCCACGCTAGAGCGCACTACACGCTCACGCGTGGGTCTCTATTTTTCCCAGTGTACGCGGACGCGCAAGGTGCGCGCTCGCATCGATTCAAAAAAAGGGATAACCCTAAGACGCGAAGAGCGTTGCGCAGCCGCGCACTCCTTTCTCTCCCACAATTTCCATTCTTCTTCTTCTCCCCCACAACCACCGCTGCAGCAGCCGCCGTTGCCACCACCGCACGGCCAACATCCCCCCCTCACCATCAACCAACTCCCATTCGCCCTCTCTCTCATCCACTCACTCTCTCCTCCTCCTTTCGGTCAAACACTCAACCACCGCAGCCGCCATCTTCACCGCCACCGTCCACGGCGGTGTGGGCTTCTGACTCTGCTGCCCTTGCCCCAATCCCAATTCTTCTTTCCATTCACAGTTCTTCCCCGCTCCCAGGTTTCTGTTCATACTTTGTTTGTTTTTCATTGTTCAATTTTGTTAGCTTCTGTAACTTTCTGTTAGTTAATTTGAATTCAAATGTTGCATGTTAGGATTAGTTAGAAATAATTGCGGTTAGGTAGCTAGGGCTGGATAGAGGATTCTAGGCCTGATAAGTGCTCCGTTTGTGTTTATTTTCTGTTTGTTCGCTTGTATGATAAGTGCCACCTTTGAGTTGCTCTGTGTGCAATCTGTGTTGCCTGGAAGCTATCTTATTGTTGCTGTGAATAATTGATATTGTAATCATGATTGTTTGTGCCATTTTGCAACCTGGGAACGTCCAATTTTAAGCCGAAATGCTGCCATATTTTCGAGAAATTTAATTTCATTTTGCTCTCTATTACAAATTTGGGCTACCTTTCGTTATTTTCAATTTCCGGGATTTGCATGATATATTGTGACCATGATTTGTATGCTTGAAATGTTCATCTCTCATCATGCTACTAATTTTTAACTCCATTTTTTCTCTAATTCACTGCCTCATTTCCTTCCCAACTTGCATTTTAACTCTTTTAACCATTCTTTTGAGCCTTGATGATGAACATGCTTATTCTTTATGAATTATGCTCATTAGTGAACATTGAATTCTTGGGCTATTGCTGTGTTTTCTGTTCTTATTTGTTGGCCATATTTCAAGTTCCATTCACATCATGATTGCTTGTCATCTATTTTACATCCTGACTATGCTTTCTTTGCTTTGTGCTACATGCTTTATTGCTTATATTCTATTATATTTCTTTTTCTGGATGTCGGATAAAGGAAAGGCTATAGCCACCTCTTCCAAGAAAAGAAAACACTCTACACCCTCTATTCCCTCCATTTATAAGAATTATGCTAAGAATCCTCTGAATGACGAAGAAAAAGAAAATCAACTGTTACCTTCTACTGACCCAACTAAGTTCCCCAATCTTTACTGTGAGCTTCGACTTTCCAAGTATCGAACAACGAAACTGAATACCGAGAAGAAACTTGTCCTTCCCAACGATGTACGACGCTCCATTACTAGTCGGATCCTAGAGTTGGGTATGGATTTTGTTGACAGAGATTTGGGGGATATCAACATCTCTTAGGTGAAGGAATTTTATTGCAACTTCTTCCGTCCCACTTTGGATTCGGTTCAGTTGAGGGGTAGAGAGATCATGATTACTGAGACTGCTATTGAGGAGGCTTTGCAGTGCCGCCATATTCCTGATGGCACTTGCGCCCATCAGCAGGCTGAGTTGGCCATACACAGCATGACCTTTGATTATGAGGCGCTTAGGCGCGTGATTGGTTTACCAGATGCTACATGGGTTATGGATGCGAGCAACACCAAGCCCAAGGGGATGCTATTTGCTCAGCTGACTAGAGAGGCCAAGACTTGGCAGATGATATTTGCCCACTATATCTTGCCTACCACTCACTTCTCTGAGATCCCTATGGAGATGCTTCTGTTGATTGGGTGTGTTATGGAGGGGAAGGATGTCTATTTTCCTCGACTTATCCGGCAGTGTATGTAGCGGGCGCATATTCGTGGCCTACTTCCATTCCCTACTTTGGTCACGAGTATGGCTGCCCTAGCTGAGGTCCCCTGGTTGAAGGATGATGTGATACCACCACCCCCTGATGCAGATGACAGGGAGGTTACTATTCCTTGGGGTGGTTGGGTGCACGAGAAGCCACCGGCTAGACGCCGTTCTAGGGCTAGAGCGGTAGTGGGGACAGCTGGACCGTCAGCCCCTACAGCAGCCCCATCCTCCTCTACAGCAGCAGCTCCCTCTTCATCGACAGCTCCACCTTCCACACTGGAGCCTACTTATTTACTGGTCCAGCGTCTATTTCGGTTTTTAGAGCGCGAGAGACTCCATGTCAGACGCCGACTGGATCGGATGGACCAGGCGCTCATTTCTCTGGGTGCTGAGTTACCTCCGCTTCCCGACTCTCCGGCCTCCGATGAGCAGGATCATCAGGAGGAGGATGCGGAGGCACCGACTCAGCAGGATGCCCCTCCGGCTGCCCCAGACACCACAAAGACACCTCAGACCCATGCGGAGCCGGTTCCACAGCCACAGCCAGAGCCAGAGCCTACCGTTGTGCCTTCCACTGATCCTCCGGTTTAGCATCGAGGACGATACTTGATCTTAAGTGTGGGGAGGTCACCGGTAGCATTATTTGAGGACCGGTGAACATTTTGGCTACTCTCCTAGTTATCTTATTTTGCATACTTTTTGTATATATTTGATGCATTTTGAGCTTATTTTTGATACTCTTGCTATTTTGGTTCGTTTTGGATACTTTTACTGATTATTTTGGATTTTAGATATTCTGATGCTTATGGATATCTCTAGATATTTTAGATGATAGATTTCATACTTTTAGTTGAATTTTTCTTCATACATTTTTGCATATCTTTCTTTTTAGTTTGAGCTTGTGATTAGAAATCATACTTTGAATTGCAAAAAAACTTAGTCACCCTTTTTGCATAAGAAATTGGTTTTAAGCGAAAAAGGAAAGGGTGAACCAAGAAAATTTTCTTTATTTTTTTAAATATTTCAATCACAACAATGCTTAGTCAAATATTGAGATTTTTCAAGAAATCTAATTACAGGGCATTAACCCGATTGATTGAAAGAAAATTTTAGGCAAAACTTGCTTGAATTCATACTTTGTGAAGCATGTATTGAACTAAGAACACAAGCTTGTGAGACTTGACCTATTGATGTAGTTACATTTTATAACCACTTATTCTCTATTCTTGTGTGAAATTGTTCTCTTTCTATGATTGTGATCCTTGATTTGCTTGATTCTATATGTCCATTTATTTCTTGTATTTATGCATTTGTATGATTGAGGCCATTATTTCATTAGCCTACTTACCCAAATAGCCTACCTTTTACTCTCCATTGTTAGCCAATTTTGAGCCTATGCTTAACCAACTTATTCTCATTTTAGCACATTACAAACCCAAAGCGGAAAACCAATGAAAAGTCCTTGTTTGGATCTTTGATTAGCCTAGTGGTGCACGAAATTGTGATCACTACAACTTCGCACAACTAACCAGCAAGTGCACTGGGTCGTCCAAGTAATAAACCTTACGCGAGTAAGGGTCGATCCCACGGAGATTGTTGGTATGAAGCAAGCTATGGTAACCTTGCAAATCTTAGTCAGGCAGACTCAAATGGGTATAGATGATGAATAAAACATAAAGATAAAGATAGAGATACTTATGTATATCATTGGTGAGAACTTCAGATAAGCATATGAAGATGCCTTCCCTTCCGTCTCTCTACTTTCCTACTGTCTTCATCCAATCCTTCTTACTCCTTTCCATGGCAAGCTTATGCAAGGGTTTCACCGTTGTCAGTGGCTACCTCCCATCCTCTCAGTGGAAATGTTCAACGCACCCTGTCACGGCACGGCTATCCATCTGTCGGTTCTCGGTCAGGCCGGAATAGAATCCATTGATTCTTTTGCGTCTGTCACTAACGCCCCGCCTGCTAGGAGTTTGAAGCATGTCACAGTCATTCAATCATTGAATCCTACTCAGAATACCACAGACAAGGTTAGACCTTCTGGATTCTCTTGAATGCCGCCATCAGTTCTTGCCTATACCACGAAGACTCTGATCTCACGGAATGGCTGGCTCGTTTGTCAGGCGAGCACTCGGTTGTCAGGCGATCAACCATGCATCATGTATCAGGAATCCAAGAGATAAACACTAGAGCCTTGTTTGCTTGTAGAACAGAAGTGGTTGTCAGTCACTTTGTTCATAAGTGAGAATGATGATGAGTGTCACGGATCATCACATTCATCAAGTTGAGGAACAAGTGATATCTTGGACAAAGAACAAGCGGAATTGAATAGAAGAATAATAGTAATTGCATTAATACTCGAGGTACAGCAGAGCTCCACACCTTAATCTATGGTGTGTAGAAACTCCACCGTTGAAAATACATAAGAACAAAAGTGATCATTGGTTTCGGCCCCAGAGAGGGAACCAGAAGAACCAAGATGAAAATACAATAGTAAAAGGTCCTACTTATAGAAAACTAGTAGCCTAAGGTTTACAGAGATGAGTAAATGACATAAAAATCCACTTCCGGGCCCACTTGGTGTGTGCTTGGGCTGAGCATTGAAGCATTTTCGTGTAGAGACTCTTCTTGGAGTTAAACGCCAGCTTTTATGCCAGTTTGGGCGTTTAACTCCCATTTTGGTGCCAGTTCCGGCGTTTAACGCTGGGAAATCTGAAGGTGACTTTGGACGCCGGTTTGGGCCATCAAATCTTGGGCAAAGTATGGACTATCATATATTGCTGGAAAGCCCAGGATGTCTAATTTCCAACGCCGTTGAGAGCGCGCCAATTGGGCTTCTGTAGCTCCAGAAAATCCACTTCGAGTGCAGGGAGGTCAGAATCCAACAGCATCTGCAGTCCTTTTCAGTCTCTGAATCAGATTTTTGCTCAGGTCCCTCAATTTCAGCCAGAAAATACCTGAAATCACAGAAAAACACACAAACTCATAGTAAAGTCCAGAAAAGTGAATTTTAACTAAAAACTAATAAAAATATACTAAAAACTAACTAAATCTTACTAGAAACATACTAAAAACAATGCCAAAAAGCGTACAAATTATCCGCTCATCACCTAGGCTAGTGAGAGTGTTTATTATTTAACGTTGGTAAGGCTTGGGAACATTGGATGGGATAAAAAGGGGTAGTACACTTCCATATTTAGGAATTAGGAACATATTCATGTATTGATTAAATGAATAAGACCTTATGCAATTGATGTCCTTGTACAAAGTATAAGAAGAAAAGAAAAAAAAAAAAGAGAAGAGAAAAATAAAGTGAAAATGAAAGAAAAGGGGTATAGAAAAAAAATGAAAAAAAATATAATAATAAAAGGGGACAAAATGCCCCAAGGTGAAGTCCAATAAAAAGGAATCAATGCATAAGCGTTATGAATTAAAGAACAGAATGCATGAATATGTAAGAAGAAAAGAAAAAAAGAAGTGAAGAATGGGTAGTTAGAATAGTTTGAATTTGTATAGGTCAATATATAGTTAGGTGGGAAAGTCTATACTAATCAAAGATCTAAACCCTAGTCCACTTAACCATAAATGATCCTACCTTGACCCTAACCCCATTACAACCTAATTGAAAGACCTCATGATGAATGTATGCATGCATTGAATAAGTGTTGATTGTTAGAAGAAAATCAAAATTTGGAAAGTATGATTAGAAGAGAATTGAGTGGATTAACCCTTAAACACTTGAGTGAATAGAGCGGATACACATCCGGTGAGGGTTCAAAAGTTTAATCACATGTGTTCACCCATATTATTTATATTCTTGCAAGTTTGAACTCTTCTTAATAATTCAATACAATTGTGGTTTGAACTTAATTCCTATTGCCTAGCTCTTGTGCTTACACATGCTCTCTTGGGAATTGATTTGTTTGAACTAAGCATTTCCATTTGCTTTGGATAATTGCATCTAGATAAGTTCATATAGTTTAGTGCATTCAAATAAATGTCATAACCCTTAGTTCCTTCTTATTTTAGCATGAGGACATGCTAAGGTTTAAGTGTGGGGAGGTTGATAAACCCCATTTTTAGGGTTTATCTTGTATTGAATTTAGAGTATTTTGATAACCTTTTCTCGCATTTGACCTATGAATTGGCATGGTTTTATAATCTCTCCCGTATTTGTGCTTAATTGTAAAAACATGCTTTTTAAGCCTTATTTTGATGAATTCTAATTCCTCTTTGATTCCATAAGATGCCTTGATGTGTTTGCTAGTAATCTCAGGTGAAATAGGCTAGCCATGGATCAAAGGAGCAAGGAAGAAAGCATGCAAGTGGAGAGAAGCACAAAAAACCAAAGAATTGATCTCGACCAAGCATGCGCACGAGCACAAGGCGCTCGCGCGCACATTGCAGAATCGGCCAGGGACGCGCACGCGTACCGTGCGCGCACGCGTCGATGACCGCACATGACTTCATTAATGCAACACGTGCCTGGCGATTTGAGAGGGTTTCTGAACCCATTTTGGCGCCAATTGCTAAGAGAAAGGAATAAAAGGATTAAGGATTGAGGGGAAGGCATCTAAGTCTAGCATATAATATACTTGGGATTAGTTTAGAATTAGTTTAGAGAGAGAAGCTCTCACTTCTCTCTAGAATTAGGATTAGGGTTAGATTAATCTCTCTTCTTAGATCTAGGTTTAACTTTTGCCTCAATTTACTTTTCCTTCATCAAGTCTTAATCTTCTCCTCTTCCCCTTTCTAGTTATGCACTTTAACAATTGTAATTCTTCATTTTGTTTTGGATAGATTGTTGTTCATTAGTTTTCTTTCAATAATGAAATTTGAGGTAATTCATGATAATTGTGATTTCCTTGATTTGTTGTTGTTAATTCTTTGCAATAATTGTTGCTAGATTTCATTCTTGTTGTTGATTTACTATGCTTTCCTTTTATGCCTTCCAAGTGTTTGATGAAATGCTTGGTTGGGTTTTAGTGTAGATTTTGTTCCTCTTGGCTTAGGTAGAGTAATTAGTGACACTTGAGTTATCTAATTCCCTTGTTGATTGATAATTAGAAGTTGCTAATTGATTTGAATGCCTCTAAAGCTAGTCTTTCCTTTAGGAGTTGATTAGGACTTGGGGAATCAAATTGATTCATCCACTTGACTTCCCTCCATGGTTAAGATGTTAACTAAGTGGGAGCAATGAACAATTCTCGTCACAATTGAGGAGGATAACTAGGATAGGACTTCTAGTTCTCATATCTTACCAAGAGCTTTATTAGTTGTTAGTTTATTTTCATTGCCATTTACTTTCATGCCTCTTATCAAAACCCCAAAATAACTCATAACCAATAACAAGACACTTTATTGCACTCCCTAGGGAGAACGACCCGAGGTTTGAATACTTCGGTTTATAAATTTAGGGGTTTGTTACTTGTGACAAACAATCTTTTAAATGAAAGGGTTATTGTTGGTTTAGAAACTATACTTTACAACGAGATTTCATTAGTGGAATTCTAAACCGTCAAAAATCCAATCATCATGGGCTCTCATGGAGCCTCACAGATACTCGGAGCAATGTTGGAACCTCCCAACACCAAACTTAGAGTTTGAATGTGGGGGTTCAACACCAAACTTAGAATTTGGTTGTGGCCTCCCAACACCAAACTTAGAGTTTGACTGTGGGGGCTCTGTTTTGAGAGAAGCTCTTCATGCTTCCTCTCCATGGTGACAGATGGATATCCTTGAGCCTTAAACACAAAGGATTCTTCATTCACTTGAATGATCAATTCTCCTCTGTCAACATCAATCACAGCCTTTCCTGTGGCTAGGAAGGGTCTGCCAAGGATGATGGATTCATCCATGCACTTCCCAGTCTCTAGGACTATAAAATCAGCAGGGATGTAATGGTCTTCAATCTTTACCAGAACATCCTCTACAAGTCCATAAGCTTGTTTTCTTGAATTGTCTGCCATCTCTAGTGAGATTCTTGCAGCTTGTACCTCAAAGATCCCTAGCTTCTCCATTACAGAGAGAGGCATGAGGTTTATACTTGACCCTAAGTCACACAGAGCCTTCTTAAAGGTCATGGTGCCTATGGTACAAGGTATTAAAAACTTCCCAGGATCCTGTCTCTTTTGAGGTAGTCTCTGCCTAGACAAGTCATCCAGTTCTTTGGTGAGCAAAGGGGGTTCATCCTCCCAAGTCTCATTACCAAATAACTTGTCATTTAGCTCCATGATTGCTCCAAGGTATTTAGCAACTTGCTCTTCAGTGACATATTCATCCTCTTCAGAGGAAGAATACTCATCAGAGCTCATGAATGGCAGAAGTAAATCCAATGGAATCTCTATGGTCTCATTATGAGCCTCAGATTCCCATGGTTCCTCAGTGGAGGCCAGTGGACGTCCATTGAGGTCTTCCTCAATGGCGTTCACTGCCTCTTCCTCCTCTCCTAGTTCGGCCATGTGGATGACCTTGCACTCTCCTTTTGGATTTTCATCTGTATTGCTTGGAAGAGTACTAGGAGGGAGTTCAGTAATTTTCTTGCTCAGCTGACCCACTTGTGCCTCCAAATTTCTAATGGAGGACCTTGTTTCAGTCATGAAACTTTGAGTGGTTTTGATTAGATCAGAGACCATGGTTGCTAAGTCAGAGTGGCTCTGCTTAGAATTCTCTGTCTGTTGCTGAGAAGATGATGGAAAAGACTTGCCATTGCTAAACCTGTTTCTTCTACCATTATTGTTGTTGAAAGCTTGTTGAGGTCTCTGTTGATCCTTCCATGAGAGATTTGGATTATTTCTCCATGAAGAATTATAGGTGTTTCCATAGGATTCTCCTATGTAATTCACCTCTTCCATTGAAGGGTTCTCAGGATCATAAGCTTCTTCTTCAGATGAAGTGATGAGCGGATAATTTATACGCTTTTTGGCATTGTTTTTATATAGTTTTTAGTAAGTTTGAGTTACTTTTAGGGATGTTTTCATTAGTTTTTATGTTAAATTCACATTTCTGGACTTTACTATGAGTTTGTGTGTTTTTCTGTGATTTCAGGTAATTTCTGACTGAAATTGAGGGATTTGAGCAAAACTCTGAAAAAGGCTGACAAAAGGACTGCTGATGCTGTTGGATTCTGACCTCCCTGCACTCGAAATGGATTTTCTGGAGCTACAGAATTCCAATTGGCGCGCTCTCAACGGCGTTGGAAAGTAGACATCCAGGGCTTTCCAGCAATATATAATAGTCCATGCTTTATTCGAAGATTGACGACGTAACTTGGTGTTAAACGCCAAGTTCATGCTGCTGTCTGGAGTTAAACGCCAGAAAAATGTCATGATCCGGAGTTGAACGCCCAAAACACGTCATAACTCAGAGTTCAACTCCAAGAGAAGCCTTAGCTCATGAATTGATCAAGCTCAGCCCAAACATACACCAAGTGGGCCCCGGAAGTGAATTTATGCATTAATTACTTACTCATGTAAACCCTAGGAGCTAGTCTAGTATATATAGGACATTTATCTATTGTATTAGACATCTTTGGTCTCAGTTTTGTTTTATTCTTCATCCTAAGAGGCTATTGATCACGTTTTGGGGGGCTGGCCATTCGGCCATGCCTGAACCCTTTGCTTATGTATTTTCAACGGTGGAGTTTCTGCACACCATAGATTAAGGGTGTGGAGCTCTGCTGTACCTCAAGTATTAATGAAATTCTATCTTCTTTTATTCAAATGCTATCTTAGTTTTATTCCAAGATATTCATTCGTACCCAAGAACATAATGAATGTGTTGAGTTAGATAACCCTCATCATCATTCTCTCTTATGAACGCGCGTGATTGACAACCACTTCCGTTCTACATGCAACAGAGCTTGAATGTGTATCTCTTAGATTCCCCAACAGAATCTTCGTGGTATAAGCTAGATAGATGGCGGCATTTATGAGGATCCGGAAAGTCCAACCTTGTCTGTGGTGTTCCGAGTAGGATCCTGGGAATCCGGAAAGTCTCACCTTGTCTGTGGTATTCCGAGTAGGATTCCGGTAATGAATGACTGTGACGTGCTTCAAACTTGCAAGTGCTGGGCGTTAGTGACAGACGCAAAAGAATCAAGGGATTCTATTCCAGTAGGCGCGGGAACCAACCAGTGATTAGCCGTACTGTGACAGAGTGCGTGAGCATTAGTTTTCACTGCGAGGATAGGATGTAGCCATCAACCATGGGTGATGCCTCCAGATGATTAGCTGTGCGAGTGACAGCCGCATAGGATATTTTCCCGAGAGGATTGAAAGTAGCCACCGCTGATGGTGAACCCCTATACAAAGCTTGCCATGGAAAGGAGTAAGAAGGATTGGGTAAAAGCAGTAGAAGAGCAGGCGTCCTTGGGCTCTACAGCACCTCCATCCGCTTATCTGAAATTCCCACCAATGAATCTGCATAAGTGTTCTATCCCTTTTATTATTCCTTTTTATTTATTATTTATTCCAATAATCACAATTACCCTTTAATCTGCTTAACTGAGATTTACAAGGTAACCATAGCTTGCTTCATACCAACAATCTCTGTGGGATCGACCCTTACTCACGTAAGGTTTATTACTTGGACGACCCAGTACACTTGCTGGTTAGTTGAACGGAGTTGTGAATTCAGCTGCTGCCCCTTAGAAGCCTTCATCTCAAAATAATTAGAACATGGATCACAATTTCGTCCACCAAGTTTTTGGCGCCGTTGCCGGGGATTGTTCGAGTATGGACAACTGACGGTTCATCTTGTTGCTCAGATTAGGTAATTTTCTTTTCAAAAATCTTTTTCAAAATTTTTCTTTTTATTTTTGTTTTCCAAACTATATTTTCGAAAAAAAATTAATAAAAATACAAAAAAAAAAATCACAAAATCATAAAAACCAAAAATATTTTGTGTTTCTTGTTTGAGTCTTGAGTAAATTTTTAAGTTTGGTGTCAATTGCATGCTTTTAAAAATTTTTCTTGTATTTTTCGAAAATTCCATGCATTCATAGTGTTCTTCATGATCTTCAAGTTGTTCTTGACAAGTCTTCTTGTTTGATCTTGATGATTTCTTGTTTTATGTTGTTTGTTGTTTTTCATGTGCATCTTTGCATCCATAATTTCCATGCATTAAAAATTTCTAAGTTTGGTGTCTTGCATGTTTTCTTTGCATCAAAAATTTTTCAAAATTATGTTCTTGATGTTCATCATGATCTTCATAGTGTTCTTGGTGTTCATCTTGACATTCATAGCATTCTTGCATGCATCTTGTGTCTTGATCCAAAATTTTTATGTTTTGGGTGATTTTTGTGTTTTCTTTAAAAATTTAAAAATCAAAAATATCTTTTCCTTATTTCCCTCCAAAATTTCGAAATTTTGGGTTGACTTGGTCAAATATTTTCAGAATTAGTTGTTTCTTACAAGTCAAGTCAAAATTTCAATTTTAAAAATCTTATCTTTTCAAAATCTTTTTCAAAAATCATATCTTTTTCATTTTTTTTATAATTTTCGAAAATTTCAAAAATCTTTTTCAAAATATTATCAAAATCTTTTTCTTATCTTTATATATAATTTTCGAAAATTAACTAACAAGTAATGTGATTGGTTCAAAAATTTAAAGTTTGTTACTTTCTTGTTAAGAAAGGTTCAATCTTTAAGTTCTAGAATCTTATCTTGTAGTTTCTTGTTAGTGAAGTAAATAATTTCAAAATTTTGAATTAAATCTTTTTATTTCTTATTTTCTCTTTTTCAAAAAAAAAAAATTTCATATTTTTCAAAATTTGATTTCAAAATATCTTATCTAGCTTCTTATCTTCTTATCTTTTTAAATTTTGATTTCAAATCTTTTTCAATCAACTAACTAACTCTTTGTTTGTTTCTTATCTTTTTCAAAATCACCTAACTACTTTTCCCTCTCTAATTTTCGAAAATATCTCATCTCCTTTCCAAAAATTCTTTTTGTTTTAAATTTTAATTTTAATTATATTTTGTCTTTGATTTTCGAAAATTACTAACCACCTTTTCAAAAATTATTTTCGAATTTCTCCTCCCTCTCTCTTCTTATTCTATTTAATTATAAAATTACTAACACTTCTCTTCACCTTCCTTCATCTAAAAATCCGAATTCTTCTTCATTCTTCTACCCCCTTCTTTTTCTACTAACATAAAGGAATCTCTATACTGTGACATAGAGGATTCCTCTTTCTTTTCTTGTTTTCTTCTCTTTCATATGAGCAGGAACAAGGATAAAGGCACTCTTGTTGAGATTGATCCAGAACCTGAAAGGACTCTGAAGAGAAAATTAAGAGAAGCTAAATTACAACAATCCAGAAACAACCTTTCAGAAATTTTCGAACAGGAGAAAGACATGGCAGCCGCAAATAATAATGATAATAATGCAAGGAGAATGCTTGGTGACTTCACAAAGCCAACGTCCAAGTTTGATGGAAGAAGCATCTCCATTCCTGCCATTGGAGCCAATAACTTTGAGCTTAAGCCTCAACTAGTTGCTTTAATGCAACAAAACTGCAAGTTTTATGGACTTCCATCTGAAGATCCCTATCAGTTTTTAACTGAGTTCTTGCAGATCTGTGAGACTGTAAAGACGAATGGAGTTGATCCTGAAGTCTACAGACTCATGCTTTTCCCTTTTGCTGTAAGAGACAGAGCTAGAATATGGTTGGATTCACAACCCAAGGATAGCCTGGACTCATGGGATAAGCTGGTCACTGCCTTCTTGGATAAATTCTTTCCTCCTCAAAAGCTGAGCAAGCTGAGAGTGGATGTTCAAACCTTCAAACAAAAAGATGGTGAATCCCTCTATGAAGCTTGGGAAAGATACAAGCAGCTGACCAAAAGATGTCCATCTGACATGTTTTCAGAATGGACCATATTAGATATATTCTATTATGGCCTCTCTGAATTTTCGAAAATGTCATTGGACCATTCTGCAGGTGGATCTATTCACCTGAAGAAAACGCCTGAAGAGGCTCAAGAGCTCATTGACATGGTTGCAAATAACCAGTTCATGTACACTTCTGAGAGGAATTCTGTGAATAATGGGGTACCTCAGAAGAAAGGAGTTCTTGAAATTGATGCTCTGAATGCCATATTGGCTCAGAACAAAATGTTGACTCAACAGGTCAACATAATCTCTCAAAATCTGAATGGATTGCAACATGCATCCAACAGCACTAGAGAGGCAGCTTCTGAAGAAGCTTATGATCCTGAGAACCCTGCCATGGCAGAGGTTAATTACATGGGTGAACCTTATGGAAACACCTATAACTCATCATGGAGAAATCATCCAAATTTCTCCTGGAAGGATCAGCAAAAGCCTCAACAAGGCTTTAACAATGGTGGACGCAATAGGCTGAACAATAGTAAGCCATATCCATCATCTTCTCAGCAACAGACAGAGAACTCTGAACAAAACAATTCTAATTTAGCCAATATAGTCTCTGATCTGTCAAAGGCCACTTTCAGTTTCATGAATGAAACAAGATCCTCCATTAGAAATCTGGAGGCACAAGTGGGCCAGCTGAGTAAGAAAGTTATTGAAACTCCTCCCAGTATTCTCCCAAGCAATACAGAAGAAAATCCAAAAGGAGAGTGCAAGGCCATTGACATAGTCAATATGGCCGAATACACAAAAGGAGGAGGAGGACAAAAATCCTAGTGAGGAAGACCTCCTGGGACGTTCCTCTAGCAAGAAGGAGTTTCCTATTAAGGATCCTGAGGAATCTGAGGCTCATCTAGAGACCATAGAGATTCCTTTAAATCTCCTTCTGCCATTCATGAGCTCTGAAGAATATTCATCCTCTGAAGAGAATGAAGATGTGATTGGAGAGCAAGTTGCTCAATACTTAGGAGCTATCATGAAGCTGAATGCCAAGCTGTTTGGTAATGAGACTTGGGAAAGTGAACCTCTCTTGCTCATTAGTGAACTAGATACTTGGGTTCAGAGAACTCTACCTCAAAAGAAACAAGATCCTGGCAAGTTCTTAATACCTTGCACCATTGGCACCATGAGCTTTGAAAAAGCTCTATGTGATCTTGGGTCAGGGATAAATCTTATGCCACTCTCTGTAATGGAGAAGCTGGGAATCATTGAGGTACAACCTGCCTTGTTCTCATTACAATTGGCAGATAAGTCCATAAGACAAGCTTATGGAATAGTGGAAGACGTGCTAGTAAAGGTTGAAGGCCTTTACATCCCTACTGATACCATAATCCTTGACACTAGGAAGGAAGATGATGAATGCATCATCCTAGGAAGACCTTTCCTAGCCACAGCAGGAGCTGTGATAGATGTCAACAGAGGTGAGTTAGTCCTTCAATTGAATGGGGACTACCTTGTGTTCAAGGCACATGGCCATCCCTCTGTGACAAAAGAGAGTAAGCATGAAGAGCTTCTCTCAGTTCAGAGTCAAGAGGAGCCCACACAGTCAAACTCTAAGTTTGGTGTTGTGAGGCCACAACCAAACTCTAAGTTTGGTGTTAAGACCCCATATCCAAACTCTAAGTTTGGTGTTGGGACCACACTAACATTGACCTGATCACCTTGTGGTTCCATGAGAGCCACCGTCAAGCTATTGACATTAAAGAAGCGCTTGTTGGGAGGCAACCCAATTTTATTTATCTAATTTTATTTTATTTTGTTTCTTTGTTATTTTTGTGTTTAATTAGGTACATGATCATGAGGAGTCACGAAAAAATCAAAAAAATTAAAAACAGAGTCAAAAACAGAAGAAAAAAATTTTTCACCCTAGAGGACGCACGGGCTGGCGTTCAACGCCCAGAAGGTGCATTTGGCCGGCGTTCAACGCCAGAACAGAGCACCATTCTGGCGCCGAACGCCCAAAACAAGCAACAACCTGGCGTTAAACGCCAGGATGGTGCACAGAGAGGACAAACTGGCGCTGAACGCCAGTAACAAGCATGAAACTGGCGTTCAACGCCAGAAACATGCATTACATGGGCGTTGAACGCCCAGGACGTGCACCAACGGGCGTTTGAACGCCAGAATGGTGTGCCAAGGCAATTTACATGCCTATTTGGTGCAGGGATGGAATTCCTTGACACCTCAGGACCTGTGGACCCCACAGGATCATCTCAGGATCTGTGGCCCTCACAGGATCCCCACCTACCTCGCCCTCTCTCTTTCCATTCATGGTCATCCCTTCTGTTCTTCATTCACCACCTACATCTATCCACTCTTCCCCATACACCCCACCTACCTTTACCATTCAACTTTTCTTTCCCACCCAATCACACCCATATAGCCGAATTCCTCTCTCCCTCTCTACCATATTTCTTCTTCTTCTACTTCTCTTCTTTCTTCTCTTGCTCGAGGGCGAGCAATATTTTAAGTTTGGTGTGGTAAAAGCATAGCTTTTTTGCTTTTCCATTACCATCAATGGCACCTAAGGCCAGAGAAACCTCAAAGGGAAGACAAAAGCTTCCACCTCTGAGTCTTGGGAGATGGAAAGACTAAATATAAAGCCGTCTTAGCTCAGTGGTAGAACATGTGGCTGCAAATCAAGAAATCCCTGAGATGCCTCAAGGGATACACTTTCCTCCCAACAACTATTGGGAGCAACTCAACACCTCCTTAGAAGATCTGAGCCATAATGTGGAACAATTAAGGGTGGAACATCATGAGCACTCCATCATTCTCCAAGAAATAAGAGAAGATCAAAGAGCAATGAGGGAGGAGCAACAAAGGCAAGGAAAGGACATAGAAGAGTTGAAGAACATCATTGGTCCTTCAAGAAGAAGACGCCACTAAAGGTGGATTCATTCTTTGTTCTTTATTTCTTTCTGTTTTTCGTTTTTAATATTGTGTTTATCTATGTTTTGTGTCTTTATTTCATGATCATTAGTATGTAACCATGCCTTAAAGCTATGAATAAATTCCATTAATCCTTCACCTCTCTTAAATGAAAAATGTTTTAATTCAAAAGAACAAGAAGTACATAAATTTCGAAAATAGCTATTGAAATTAGTTTAATTATATTGATGTGGTGACAATACTTTTTGTTTTCTGAATGAATGATTGAACAGTGCATATGTCTTTTGATATTTGTTTATGAGTGTTAAAATTGTTGGTTCTTGAAAGAATGATGAACAAAGAGAAATGTTATTGAGGATCTGAAAAATCATGAAATTGATTCTTGAAGCAAGAAAAAGCAGTAGAAAAAAAATGGCAAAAAAAAAATAGAAAAAAAAAGAAGGAGCAGTAGAAAAAGCCAATAGCCCTTAAAACCAAAAGGCAAGGGTAAAAAGGATCCAAGGCTTTGAGCATCAATGGATAGGAGGGCCTAAGGAAATTAAATCCAGGCCTAAGCGGCTGAATCAAGCTGTCCCTAACCATGTGCTTGTGTCATGAAGGTCCAAGTGAAAAGCTTGAGACTGAGTGGTTAAAGTCGTGATCCAAAGCAAAAGAGTGTGCTTAAGAGCTCTGGACACCACTAACTGGGGACTCTAGCAAAGCTGAGTCACAATCTGAAAAGGTTCACCCAGTTATGTGTCTGTGGCATTTATGTATCCGGTGGTAATACTGGAAAACAAAGTGCTTAGGGCCACGGCCAAGACTCATAAGTAGCTGTGTTCAAGAATCAACATGCTTAACTAGGAAAGTCAATAACACTATCCGAAATTCTAAGTTCCTAGAGAAGCCAATCATTCATAAACTTCAAAGGAAAAAGTGAGATGCCAAACCTGTTCAGAAGCAAAAAGCTACAAGTCCCGCTCATCTAATTATAATTAATATTCATTGATATTCTGGAATTTATAGTATATTCTCTTCTTTTTATCCTATTTGATTTTTAGTTGCTTGGGGACAAGCAACAATTTAAGTTTGGTGTTGTGATGAGCGGATAATTTATACGCTTTTTGGCATTGTTTTTATATAGTTTTTAGTAAGTTTGAGCTACTTTTAGGGATGTTTTCATTAGTTTTTATGTTAAATTCACATTTCTGGACTTTACTATGAGTTTGTGTGTTTTTCTGTGATTTCAGGTAATTTCTGACTGAAATTGAGGGATTTGAGCAAAACTCTGAAAAAGGCTGACAAAAGGACTGCTGATGCTGTTGGATTCTGACCTCCCTGCACTCGAAATGGATTTTCTGGAGCTACAGAATTCCAATTGGCGCGCTCTCAACGGCGTCGGAAAGTAGACATCCAGGGCTTTCCAGCAATATATAATAGTCCATGCTTTATTCGAAGATTGACGACGTAACTTGGCGTTAAACGCCAAGTTCATGCTGCTATCTGGAGTTAAACGCCAGAAAAACGTCATGATCTGGAGTTGAACGCCCAAAACACGTCATAACTCAGAGTTCAACTCCAAGAGAAGCCTTAGCTCGTGGATTGATCAAGCTCAGCCCAAACATACACCAAGTGGGCCCCGGAAGTGAATTTATGCATTAATTACTTACTCATGTAAACCCTAGGAGCTAGTCTAGTATATATAGGACATTTATCTATTGTATTAGACATCTTTGGTCTCAGTTTTGTTTTATTCTTCATCCTAAGAGGCTATTGATCACGTTTTGGGGGGCTGGCCATTCGGCCATGCCTGAACCCTTTGCTTATGTATTTTCAACGGTGGAGTTTCTGCACACCATAGATTAAGGGTGTGGAGCTCTGTTGTACCTCAAGTATTAATGAAATTCTATCTTCTTTTATTCAAATGCTATCTTAGTTTTATTTCAAGATATTCATTCATACCCAAGAACATAATGAATGTGTTGAGTTAGATAACCCTCATCATCATTCTCTCTTATGAACGCGCGTGATTGACAACCACTTCCGTTCTACATGCAACAGAGCTTGAATGTGTATCTCTTAGATTCCCCAACAGAATCTTCGTGGTATAAGCTAGATAGATGGCGGCATTTATGAGGATCTGGAAAGTCCAACCTTGTCTGTGGTGTTCCGAGTAGGATCCTGGGAATCCGGAAAGTCTCACCTTGTCTGTGGTATTCCGAGTAGGATTCCGGTAATGAATGACTGTGACGTGCTTCAAACTTGCAAGTGCTGGGCGTTAGTGACAGACGCAAAAGAATCAAGGGATTCTATTCCAGTAGGCACAGGAACCAACCAGTGATTAGCCGTACTGTGACAGAGTGCGTGAGCATTAGTTTTCACTGCGAGGATGGGATGTAGCCATCAACCATGGGTGATGCCTCCAGATGATTAGCTGTGCGAGTGACAGCCGCATAGGATATTTTCCCGAGAGGATTGAAAGTAGCCACCGCTGATGGTGAACCCCTATACAAAGCTTGCCATGGAAAGGAGTAAGAAGGATTGGGTAAAAGCAGTAGAAGAGCAGGCGTCCTTGGGCTCTACAGCACCTCCATCCGCTTATCTGAAATTCCCACTAATGAATCTGCATAAGTGTTCTATCCTTTTTATTATTCCTTTTTATTTATTATTTATTCCAATAATCACAATTACCCTTTAATCTGCTTAACTGAGATTTACAAGGTAACCATAGCTTGCTTCATACCAACAATCTCTGTGGGATCGACCCTTACTCACGTAAGGTTTATTACTTGGACGACCCAGTACACTTGCTGGTTAGTTGAACGGAGTTGTGAATTCAGCTGCTGCCCCTTAGAAGCCTTCATCTCAAAATAATTAGAACATGGATCACAATTTCGTCCACCATGAAGCATCCTTAGTACTGCCTGGTGCAGCTTGCATTCCAGACAGACTTTGAGAAATCATATTGACTTGCTGAGTCAATATTTTGTTCTGAGCCAATATGGCATTCAGAGTATCAATCTCAAGAACTCCTTTCTTCTGATTTGTCCCATTGTTCACAGGATTCCTTTCAGAATTGTACATGAATTGGTTATTTGTAACCATTTCAATGAGCTCTTGAGCTTCTGCAGGCGTCTTCTTCAGATGAAGAGATCCTCCAGCAGAGCTGTCCAATGACATCTTGGACAGTTCAGACAGACCATCATAGAAGATACCTATGATGCCCCATTCAGAAAGCATGTCAGAGGGACACTTTCTGATCAATTATTTGTATCTTTTCCAAGCTTCATAGAGGGATTCACCTTCCTTCTGTCTGAAGGTTTGGACTTCCACTCTAAGCTTACTCAGTTTTTGAGGTGGAAAGAATTTTGCCAAGAAGGCATTGACTAGCTTTTCCCAAGAGTTCATGCTTTCTTTAGGTTGTGAGTCAAACCAAATCCTAGCTCTGTCTCTTACAGTAAAAGGGAATAGCATAAGTCTGTAGACCTCAGGGTTAACCCCATTAGTCTTGACAGTGTCACAGATTTGCAAGAATTCAGCTAAAAACTGATGAGGATCTTCCAATGGAAGTCCATGGAACTTGCAATTCTGTTGCATTAGAGAAACCAATTGAGGCTTAAGCTCAAAGTTGTTTGCTCCAATGGCAGGGATAGAGATGCTTATGTAATTCATTGGTGAGAATTTTAGATAAGCGTATGGAGATGTTTTGTCCCTTCCGTCTCTCTGCTTTCCTACTGTCTTCATCCAATCCTTCTTACTCTTTTCCATGGCAAGCTGTATGTTGGGCATCACCGTTGTGAGTGGCTACAATCCCGTCCTCTCAGTGAAAATGTTCAACGCACCCTGTCACAGCACGGCTAATCATCTGTCGGTTCTCAATCAGGTTGGAATAGAATCCATTGTTTCTTTTACGTCTGTCACTAACGCCCGGCCTTCAGGAGTTTGAAGCTCGTCATAGTCATTCAATCATTGAATCCTACTCAGAATACCACAGACAAGGTTTAGATCTTCCGGATTCTCTTGAATGCCGCTATCAATTCTAGCTTATACCACGAAGATTCTGATTAAGGAATCCAAGAGATATCCACTCAATCTAAGGTAGAACGGAGGTGGTTGTCAGGCACACATTCATAGGTGAGAATGATAATGAGTGTCACGGATCATCACATTCATCAAGTTGAGGAACAAGTGATATCTTAGAACAAGAACAAGCTGAATTGAATAGAAGAACAATAGTAATTGCATTAATACTTGAGGTACAGCAGAGCTCCACACCTTAATCTATGGTGTGTAGAAACTCCACCGTTGAAAATACATAAGAACAAGGTCTAGGCATGGTCGTGAGGCCAGCCCCATGATCTAAGATAGCATAAGACTAAAGATAGCTACCAAAATGAGAATACAATAGTAAAAGGTCCTATATGTAGAAAACTAGTAGCCTAGGGTTTACAGAGATGAGTAAATGACATAAAAATCCACTTCCGGGCCCACTTGGTGTGTGCTTGGGCTGAGCATTGAAGCTTTCATGTGTAGAGACTTTTCTTGGAGTTAAACGCCAGCTTTTGTGCCAGTTTGGGCGTTTAACTCCCATTCTTGTGCCAGTTCCGGCGTTTAACGCCGGGCAATTTTGAGCTGATTTGGAACGCCGGTTTGGGCCATCAAATCTCGAGCAAAGTATAAACTATTATACATTGCTGGAAAGCCCAGGATGTCTACTTTCCAACGCCGTTGAGAGCGCGCCAATTAGGCTTCTGTAGCTCCAAAAAATCCACTTCGAGTGCAGGGAGGTCAGAATCCAACAGCATCTGCAGTCCTTTTCAGTCTCTGAATCAGATTTTTGCTCAGGTCCCTCAATTTCAACCAGAAAATATCTGAAATCACAGAAAAATACACAAACTCATAGTAAAGTCTAGAAAAGTGAATTTTAACTAAAAACTAATAAAAATATACTAAAAACTAACTAAAACATGCTAAAAACATACTAAAAATAATGCCAAAAAGTGTATAAATTATCCGCTCATCAGTATGGAAAGTATTAAATTGAACATGCAAGCACCCTTAAAAAAATAATATATAATTGTCAAGCAATTTTTTAACAATCCACAAGCAAAATAATGACCCAAATTAATTTTTCAACACCAATGAAAATAATGCAATGAATGAAAGTATGCAAATAAATTGAATGAAATAGAATGAAAGTGAAGAGAGATGAGAAGTGAAAGAGATGAAGAAGAAGAAAGTAAGAAAAGGAGGAAGAATGAAGAAAAGATAGAAGAGATTAGGATTAGAGAAGAAAAAATAAGATAATTGGCGTTGTTCTGGATAAGTTGTGCGGCGCAGGTGACGCGAGCGCGTGGGGCACGCTGTCGCCTGGGTCACGCTTTGATGAAGTGACGTGAACGCGTGTGGCACACGGACGCGTGACTCGAGTTGTGCTGGTGGCGCGAGTGCAGCCTCGCGTTCGCACAACTCTCTGTTTGAATGCATTTTGCCAAAAATCTGGGTGACGCGGTCGCGTAGGGGACGCGATCGCGTGGATGGCCTATTTTGAAAAATGACGCGAACGCGTGGGGCACGCGTTCGCGTGGTAGGGCTTGTGCTTCTAGCATGAGTCCAGCCACGTTCCAGCTCAACTTTCGGCCATACACCCTTTTTACGTCGATTTTGAGGCACGCTTTCGCGTGGGTGACGCGGACGCGTGGGAGGCGTTTTTCCCACATGACGTGGATGCGTCAGCGACGTGGTCACGTGGACCAATTTGTACCAAAGGCACGCCTCCAGCCACACTCTTGCGTGACTCTCTGTTCAATCTTATTTTCTTCCCAACGCACTTGTGACGCGGACGCGTCAGCGACGCTTACGCGTCGCATGCGTGTTTTTTTTATGCAGTATGCAGAGTGCAATGCTTAATATGAATTCTATGCATGATTCCAGGTTCAATAAAAACTCAAAAACAGACTAAAATTAAAACTGAAAAAGGAATGATCATACCATGGTGGGTTGTCTCCCACCTAGCACTTTTAGTTAAAGTCCTTAAGTTGGACATTTGATGAGCTTCCTGCTATGGTGGCTTGTGCTTGAATTCGTCCAGAAATCTCCACCAGTGTTTGGAATGCCAGCATCCTCCAGGGTCCCAAACAAAGTACGTAAAGCCCTTAGGTGAGTTCAAACAGGCTTGCAGGCTCTCGGAGTGTTGAATGGTAGAATAGATTCCAGAATCCCAAACTCTACTTATACACCCGTCTTTGTCTTGATCTGCATTTTTCCAGCCGATTGATAAGTAATCTGAATTCTCACTGCAGTAACCAAACAGCTTCCGAGATCCTTCCAATTGAGCTTCACACCAATTCCTGCACCTCAAATTGAAGTGCGAAACCTCATTGAATCTTTCATACCAGCTCTGAGTGTGAGTCATTTCCCTTTTGCTCTTAAAGCCGCAAAGAGCTCTAAGCTGGCCATCGGTTTCAAGCAGACCATATTCAAGTGGAAAATTGAAGAGAAAGGTCAAGGATTTTACCCACTTGAAGTTTGTGTTGGGTGGTAATGGCCTTGGGATCAATGTTTTCAGTGGTTCTGCAAGCTTCACTTCCTTGTGGTCTTCAGTGAATTCCTCCACTTCCTTGCAAATTTCCTCAATTTCAACCATGTCTTGATCAAAGTCACCGATATCTTCCTCATCACTGGAGTCATAATTAGGAGGTTGAGAAAAATCGACCTGTGCATCATCTTCGTATTCACTTAGGGAAGATTCTTCTGTCTCAAAGAATTCACTCGCGGATGCAAGTTCATCACTAGGAGGACTTGACTGGTGACTATCATCATCAAGGAAACATGCGTCTTGGGTTACTCCGTCCAGTTCTTCATAAGATATTTGCATTGGAGGCTGTGCAACATCCTCTTTAGCGTCAATTGTAGCATTCTTGACGAAATTCTCCACAACTCTGGATTCCTGCGGAGGTTCGACATCTCCTAAATCTTCAACCAACTCTTCTTCTTCTACAATGACAATGTCCTCTACTTGTTCCAGTACGAAGTTATGCTCTATGCTGTCCACTGGAGCTTCTAGTGTCTCCTTCACACTACGTTCTTCATTAGATTCTCCACATGAAGCCATGGGAGTTTGATGAGTGTCCGAATGTTTGGAAGATAATTGATTTATTGCTTGCTCCAGTTGATGAAGGGTTGCATTAAATTGGT
Organism: Arachis stenosperma; assembly: GCF_014773155.1. Lineage (NCBI taxonomy): Eukaryota > Viridiplantae > Streptophyta > Magnoliopsida > Fabales > Fabaceae > Arachis > Arachis stenosperma. The sequence goes on from NW_026651370.1 coordinate 947,812, forward strand.
TTACTGATTCTTCGAAGCGAACCTGCAATTCTTGGCTTGATGGATATGGACATGGAGCATAGGGGGGTGGTAGTTCTTGGGAGTAATCGGATTGGCGTTGGGGCGGATAAGGATCATATGGTGGTGAATGGTCAAAAGAAGCTTGTGAGTGTGGTGGGTTAAGGTTATGTTGAAAGGATGGTCTCTGAGCACAGGGTGGGGCTTGTTGGTAGCTACAAGGTAGTCCACCAAATCTATCAGTTGGATATGCATTGTAGAATGGTCTTTGTCTGTGATATCTAGGAGGGTGTTGTTGCCTAAAGGGGTGATCAGATCCTTTTGGCTCCATCCATCCTTGGTTGCTTAGACCTTAATGCATAGTCCTGTTATAGCTTCCATTTCTTGCAACAAAAGTAGAACTAAACTCAAAGCGAGAGGGGTGAGAATTCATAGTAGTTATCAGAAATAAAGGGGGAAGAGAAAAAAACAAATAAACAAGTAAAAGAAAAATATTTGCAATAACCAATAAAAAGGCACACGTTTGCAATTCCCCAGCAACGGCGCCATTTTGACGTTGGGGTTTTTGCTAGTAAAAAATTTTGTAAAAATATAGTTGTGTTGTGAGTATAGATTCTAAACCAACAGAAAATCCCTTCATACAAACGTTTTGCTTGTCACAAGTAACAAAACCCAATAAATTTATAAACCGAAGTATTCAAACCTCAGGTCGTCTTCCGATGAGCGGATAATTTATACGCTTTTTGGCATTGTTTTTAGGTAGTTTTTAGTAAGTTCAAGCTACTTTTAGGGATGTTTTCATTAGTTTTTATGTTAAATTCACATTTCTGGACTTTACTATGAGTTTGTGTATTTTTCTGTAATTTCAGGTAATTTCTGGCTGAAATTGAGGGACTTGAGCAAAACTCTGAAAAAGGCTGACAAAAAGGACTGCTGATGCTGTTGGAATCTGACCTCCATGCACTCAAAATGGATTTTCTGGAGCTAAAGAACTCCAAATGGCGCGCTCTCAAAAACGTTGAAAAGTAGACATCCAGAGCTTTCCAGCAATATATAATAGTCTATACTTTATTCGGGAGTTGATGACGTAAATTGGCGTTGAACGCCAAGTACATGCTGCTGTCTGGAGTTAAATGCCAGAAACACGTCATGATCCGGAGTTGAACGCCCAAAACACGTTATAACTTGGAGTTCAACTCCAAGAAAAGCCTCAGCTCGTGGATAGATCAAGCTCAGCCCAAGCATACACCAAGTGGGCCCCAGAAGTGGATTTATGCATCAATTACTTACTCATGTAAACCCTAGTAGCTAGTCTAGTATAAATAGGATAATTTACTATTGTATTAGACATCTTTTGACAGTTTAATCTTTTGACTGTTTAGTCTTTGATCATTCGGTCTTTTGATCATTCAGGGGGCTGGCCATTCGGCCATGCCTGAACCTTTCAGTTATGTATTTTCAACGGTGGAGTTTCTGCACACCATAGATTAAGGGCGTGGAGCTCTGCTGTACCTCAAGTTTCAATACAATTACTATTACTTTCTATTCAATTCTCTTTTATTCTTATTCCAAGATATACATTGCACAACACTTTGATGAATGTGATGATCCGTGACACTCATCATCATTCTCACCTATGAACGCGCGTGATTGACAACCACCTCCGTTCTACCTTAGGCTGGGCGCATATCTCTTAGATTCCCCAATAGAATCTTCGTGGTATAAGCTAGTTAGATGGCGGCATTCATGGGGATCCGGAAAGTCTAACCTTGTCTGTGGTATTCCGAGTAGGATCCCGGGAATCCAGAAAGTCTAACCTTGTCTGTGGTATTCCGAGTAGGATTCCGGTATTGAATGACTGTGACGTGCTTCAAACTCCTGAAGGCTGGGCGTGATGACAAACGCAAAAGAATCAATGGATTCTACTCCAACCTGATTGAGAACCGACAGATGATTAGTCGTGCTGTGACAGAGCATTTGCACCATTTTCACTGAGAGGATGGGATGTAGCTATCAACAAGGGTGATGCCTCCAGACGATTAGCCGTGCAGTGACAGCGCATATGACCATTTTCCCGAGAGGATTAAAAGTAGCCATTGATGATGGTGATGCCCTACATACAGCTTGCCATGGAAAGGAGTAAGAAGGATTGGATGAAAGTAATACGAACGTAGAGATTCGAAAGGATTTTAGCATCTCCATACACCTATCTGAAATTCCTACTATTGATTTACATAAGTATTTCTATCCCTTTTTATTTTCTATTTACTATTAATTTTCGAATCCATAAACCAATTTAATCTGCCTAACTGAGATTTACAAGGTGACCATAGCTTGCTTCATACCAACAATCTCTGTGGGATCGACCCTTACTCACGTAAGGTATTACTTGGATGACCCAGTACACTTGCTGGTTAAGTTGAACGGAGTTGTGTCCACACATAGTTGAAAAAGCAATGAATTTTACAAAATACAATAACAAAGGAATCACAATTTCGTCCACCATCTTCTCAAGGAATTGCAAGGAAGTATGATTTATTATTGGTTATGGAAAAACAGTGTTTGGGTTTGAAAAAGGTTTTAAGCAAGAGAAATAGATTGCAAGAATTAATAAATTAATAACTAATAAAACTCTTAGCAAGGTATGAAAACTGGAAGTCCTATCCCAGTTATCCTTATCAATTGTGATGAGAATTGGATTTTTCTCCCACTAAGTTAACCTCTAACTATGAAGGTAAGTCAAGTGGATTGAATAAGTTTGGTTCCTCAGGTCCTAGTCTTTCCTCGGAAAAGGCTAGAGTTATTGGAACTCGAGTTAATTCTTGAAGAATTTCAATTTTCAGTCAACAATAAGTTTGACAACTCCAGAGTTACCAATTAATCAACCAAGGCCAAAAGGGAAGAAAATCTACTCGAATGAAAATAATTTGGATAAAGCCAAAGCATTCATAACATATAAGTCTGAAATACCTCAATTTATATTAAATAAAGAAAATCCTAACATGAATGGCTCATAAGCCAAATAGGCAACATAAGTAATACAAGCATTAAAGTATCTGAAAATAAAAGAGAAATATAAAGTAAAAGGAATATTGAACCTGATGAAGAGTTGAAATTCTAAATCCATTAAGAGGAATCCTAATCCTAAATCCTAAGAGAGAGGAGAGAACCTCTCTCTCTAAAAACTACATCTAAACTATGAAAAGTGAAAATTCTCCGCTCTCTAATTATCACCCCCGCATGAATGCATTCCCTCACTTCATAACTTCCAATCTGTGCCTCTTGGATTTGGATCTGGGCCAAAAGGGCCCAAAAATCGCTGGAAACGAGATCTGCAAATTCTGCAGATCGCGCACATCACGCGTTCGCATGGGTCATGCGGTCGCGTCATCTGGAGTGTTGCTCTACCACGCGGTCGCGTCAGTCATGCGCTCGCGTCAGTTGTATTTGGCAAGTCACGCGTTCGCCTCATCCATGCGCTCGCGTCGATTCTCTTTTTTGCGAACCACGCGTTCACGTCGTCCATGCGGACGCGTCACTGCCAGTTGCTCCAAAACTCCAATTTGTGCTTTGCTTCCATTTTTGTATGTTTTCTTTCCATCCTTTAAATCATTCTTGCCCTATAAAACCTGAAAGTACTCAACACACAAATAACAGCATCGAATGGTAATAAAGGATAATTAAATTTGATTATTTTAAAGCATAAGGAACATATTTTCTCATATATCACATAATAAGGAAGGGAAAGTGAAACCATGCAATTTACATGAATAAGTAGGTGAAGGGTTCAATCACTTAAATTGAGCTCAATATACATCATAAAATATAGGTTTATCAACACCCCACCATGGTAAACTCTTTCCATTCTCTTGTAAATCTAACCAATAAATGAATTGAGTTGCCATTGTAGGTAGTTTTTCTTATTTTCTATACTCTTATACATTTTGCTTTTATTGATAGGTTGTTTATTAAATTTATGTTTTGATTAGAGCAGTTGTTGTTAAGTTGTATTTTGCTTGAGGTGTCAATTTTGTTTGTTTTGTATTTGAAAATTTTTCAAAAACTAAAAAGATTTGTTGTTAAATTTGATTTTTGATTGTTTTAGAATGCTTGTAGATTAGGAGAGTGCCCTGTTTTTGTTCTAAGCTTCTTAAAAAAAAAAGGGGCAGGCACGCGTACGCATCAATGCGTTGGTGCAGCATCCATACTAATGACCCGAGAGTTATGCTAACTCTACGCCAGCTTTGTGCCTCTGGCCCAACACTCAACCCACGCAGACGCGTACATCACGCGTACACATCCATGCGCATATCCCCATCCACGCTTAGGTACACCTAGCACTTTTGCGTCCCTCTCTCATCTGCACACCCACGTGTAAGCGTGCAGTGCGCACGCGCGTCGGTTGCTCGACGCAATTTTTAAACATGCGTGCCTTTCTTTATTTCTTTACTTCAATTCATTCTTCTATCTTCTTTCTTCCATTACCTTTCTTCATCTTCTCACTCTCTTCAAACCTCCACTTCTTACTCTTCTTATTTTTTATTGTCCTTTAGCATGTTGAATTTGTTCATTTTCATTCGTTGCATTTCAATTTTATTTTTGTAACTTGTTTTCCCTTTCTTTTCTATGTTCTTATTGTAATAATGGTATTGAACTCTTATACTCAATTGTTGAGAATCTCTTGGTTAATCTTGGTGCTTCGTGACTTGTTTGGCATTAATTGTAATATTTGCTCTACACACAAGATTAGTGCTTTAATCCTTCCTAACTCATGATCCCTTGTTCTTGTACATTATTGTCATTGTGTTAGAATAGGGCCAACTACTCTCATGCTTATCCCTAATCTTGTTTGTGTCAATTTCTGTTTGAACTTGATGCTCAACATGCTCTTCATGCTTTGACTTTACCTTGCATCAAGTGTAGTGATATGCCTTAGCTTATAAACTTGGTGAAAAGTAAATAAACCCTTCAAGAACAAATATGAACTGGATTTCACTAATTCAAATCATAAAAAAACTGAAGTACAAATAGACTTGCAAGAAGAAGATAACTCATGAAAGCCGGGAACAAAGAATCGAGCATCGAACCCTCACCGAAAGTGTATACACTCTAATCGCTCAGGAGTTTAAAGTTTGATTCTCTCAATTCTCTACTAATCTTACTTTTCTAAGGTTTGATCTTCATCTAACAATCAACAAAAATTTAATGCACCAATACACATATCAAGAGGTCTTTTAAGGGTTGTAATGGGGTTAGGGTCAAAGTAGGATTGTATTTGGTCAAGTGGACTAAAATCTGAATCCTTAGTTAACCTAAACTTATCACCTAACTAAAGACAATCCATGTAATCACAATACAAAATCCAACTACCCATTAACTATGTTTTCCACATATTTATGCATTCGATTTTGAGTACAGTACATATGCATTGCTATCATCATTTACTTTAGGACATTTTGTCTCCTTTTTATTATTTGCTCTTTTTTTCTTTTCTTTTTATTTTTATTTTTTTGTTTTTCTCAATGCATATGATTAAATTATTGAATGTAATAATATGTGCTCAACTATTGTTTTGCACATTTTCACAAGAATATACAACACCCAATTCTCAAACCTAATATTGGCAAACCTAACTTCCCGACACTTAAATCATGAATACTCTCACTAGTCTAAGCTAATCAAGGATTCAAATTAAGGACATTATTATTTTCCACTTAGAGTTAGTGATGAGCTAAAGTAAAGAATAAATGGGATAAGTAGGCTCAGCATTCGTTTACAAAGGATAATGAAAAGGTTAAGGCCATATGGATATGTGAGCTATAGTGAACAAATGCCTCAGTCATATAAGTGCATGCATACATCAAACAATGAAAATATAGAATTAAGCAAGACAAGGATCACAATTTTAGAGAGAACAACACACACTAAAATTAAAACATTAGTTGATAAGACGCAACCAATCAATTAGGCTCAAAATCTCACGGGTTTTGTGTGATCGAGCTCTAAACCATGTTCCAAAATAAATTTCTTCAAGCAAGTTTAACAAAATTTTAATTCAATTTAGTGAAATGCTTTAAAATAGTTTCTTAGAAAAGAATTTATCACTTCAACCAAGTAGTGGTAAAATATGCACGAAATCTAACAAACATGCAATCAAACATGCAAATGCAACCACTAACTGATTAAACATTGGTGGGCTAATGCCAAAGAATAACGAGGGTCTCAACTACATGGTAGCTACAACATGAAGTGAGAAAATAATATGAGCAAATGGCATATCAATAGTGCAAGAATTGCAACAATGGGGGGAGAGAGTGGGTCATGAAAGACAATATAAGTTCATATCAATGCACAAGAAATACAAGTGTTATAAAAGATTAGCATTGATTGATAAATAATATCACCCAACAATATAAACAAGTCACTTTGCACCAAAACGATGGAAGAAATATTCAATAGATGAGTAAGAAAATTTAACACCAACTGAAAATGGTAGTCTTAGAAAAAAATAAGACATGCACAAAACTAAATGCAATAAATGAAGGTATGTAAATACAACAAGCAAAATAAAATGAAAGAGAATAAGGAGGAGAGGTGAAAGGAGAAAGAAGCGAGAAAGGAAGGGGAGAGAATAAGAAAGGAGAGAAAAAATGGGAGGAACGGAATCTGCGACGTGACGCGTAAGCATCGCCCACGCGTATGCGTGGGTGTGCAGAAGAAGAGGCGACGCGTAAGCGTCAGTCATGCATACGCATGACATCTCGTCGTTCCAGACACACAACACTAGCCTCCTTCCCGCGCAACTCTTAGGTCAAGACACCATGTTACGCCGATTTTCCATCCACGCATATGCGTCGCGGACGCCTATGCGTGGATTGACCAAATTGCAGGTGACGTGCACGTGTCACCCACGCATACGTGTGGGTTGGCTCGTGCGCCAGGCACTTTACCAGCACGATTCTAGCGTAACTCTCAGGTCATTTTCATAAACTTGAACCTCCATCTGACGGTGCGCATCATCGACGCTTACGCGTCGTTTGCAATTTTTTTTTAATGAAAATAGGCAAATATGCAGAATCAAAAATTAACTCTATTATGAATGAAATAAAACTAATAGAAAGGGAAGATCATACCATGGTGGGTTGTCTCCCACCTAGCACTTTTGGTTAAAGTCCTTAAGCTGGATATTCAGTGAGTTCCTTGTCAGGGCGACTTATGCTTGAACTCTTCCAGGAATCCCCACCAATGCTTGCAATTCCAAGAGCCTTCGGGATCCCAAACTAGGTGCATCAAGCTTCCAAGCAAATTTGAACAAGTGACAAGGCCCCAAGATTGATGAAGGTTGAGGTGTATTCCGGGGTCCCAAACCTTGTTGGTCATCACCCTTTCTTCTTGATCTTCATTCTTCCATTCGGGTGACTAGGTTGAAGAATTCTCATTTATGCGCCAAGACATCTTCCTAGACCCAATCAATTGGGAACTATATGACGTGGCGAAAATTGGCAAGTTAAGAAATTATCAATAGAAATACGTTGCAAGTACAGTCCTTAACCAGCCGAAAATCCGCTTATCAATTTAAAAGGGTTGTCACAAAGATTAAAGTTAAAATACTGGGAATATGAATCCCAGGTCGTCTCCCAATGAGTTGCAGAGAGATGTGCTATTTTATCAATCAGGTGTTTTCAAAAATGGTTGAGTTGATAAACAGGAAATTAATTTAGAGAATTTAATTAATTTTAAATAAAAGCCTTGACTGGACCGTATTCTTGTTGAAGTACTCTCAAGATTAATTGATAATTAAAGGTTGCTCTGTTGAGTTATCCCTTACTAGGTAAGGGAGAGTCAAACAAGTTGGAATGCTGTTTCTATTCACAAGTCCCAATCCGCTCATTGAAAAGGATTAGTGTCAGTGACTAGAGGGCATTCCAACAATGAACCCAATTACAATTTTTCCTTTAAGCACCCCAACTCAAGGGTTCCTTTCAATCAACTCCCTATCAAGTTAGGGAACTACTCGCTCATTGTGAATGTAGAACTCATAACATATGAAAAGGAATTAAAGAAAGACATGATAAATAAAAACTCAAAGGAATCAATTAAAAATAAAGGTAATTCTTGTATTAATAAATTCTAAAATAATCCAATAATAGAATTGAGTAAATTAAAGGACATGGAAGAGTAAAGCCAAGTAAAGAAAACGAACTAGAATGACGAAGTCTTGACGAGGTAATAACTCTTCTCAATATCCTGATGCAAAAAGCAATAGAAAATAAATCCTAAGAACTATGAATGTGTAGAGAGAAAACCTAGAGGAGGAGTAAAAACTAGATCTAAAACTAAAAATTGTGTGGAATGAATGTTGTCCCTTGTTTCTGCATATTCCCTAGCTCTAATCTGTGTTTTTGGGCCAAAAACTGGGTTGAAATCCGGCCCAGAAACACTGCCAGCAACTTCTGAGATTCTGTAGATCGCACACGTCACGCGGTCGCGTCATTCATGCGGACGCATCATTCGGCGTTTTGCTTTTCCACGCGGGCGCGTCGTCCATGCCTCCGCGTTGCTTATGCTTTTCCAATCCGTGCCGGTCGCGTGAGCCGTACGGCCGCGTCACTGCGATTTCCTCTCTTTCACGCGGTCGCGTGAGTCATGCGACCGCGTCACTTCTCGCTGGTCATCTCCTCAATTTCTTGTATTCCTTCCATTTTTTCAAGCTTCCTTTCCAATCTCCCACTCATTCATGCCCTATAAAGCCTGAAACACTTAACACACAGATCACGGCATCGCATGGAATAAAGGAGAATTAAAATACCTAATTAAAAGTCTCTAGGAAGTAAGTTTTCAATCATGTAATAATTTTAGGAAGGAAATATAAATGCATGCTAATTATATAAATAAGTGGGTAAAAATCATGATAAAACCACACAATTAAACACATTGTAAACCATAAAATAGTGGTTTATCAACCTCCCCACACTTAAACATTAGCATGTCCTCATGCTTAGTTGAAGGAGATAGAATAAATGAGTAGGAACATGTAAAAACTCATGCAATGCAATGCAACCTATATATGTGAATGCAACTATATGATTCTTGTCCACTTGATCAAGAGTAAATAAGTTCTTCAAAACAATTATAAATCAAATTCCACTAATTCAATTCTCATATAGTAAGAACAGAAAAAAATGCAAGAAGGTAGCTCATAAAAGCGGGGAACATAGAATTTTAAGCATTGAACCCTCACTGATGATGTATGTATACTCTAATCTCTCCAGTGTATAGGGTAATCACTCTATCCTTCTCTAATTATGCTCCCTAAATTTTGTTCTTCTCCTAACCAATCAACAACATTTAATATACCAATGCAACATCATGAGGTCTTTTCAAGGTTGTAACGGGGCCAAGGTAAGGGTAAGGATACATATATGGTTAAGTGAGCTTATAAATTGAATCTTTAATTAACTCAAACCTTAACATAACCTATATATAATTTATATAACTTTGGAGTTCGTACCTAGCTACCCAGAATTCCCTTTCACATTCCATACTCATGTATCAACTTTTTATTTTAATTTTATCATACATGCATTGATCCTTGAATTCTTAACTCAGCATTGGGGCAGTTTTGTCCCCTTATTTATTTATTGAATATTTATTTTTTTTTAACATAAACATAAAAATAAACATAGCTTATCAATGCACATAGATTTTTTATTCTTATAGTTTCACATGAGTAGGTGTCCAAATTCCCATTATATTATCATGACACACTCCCTTGTTATCCTTTGTCCCCACAAGTTCCCATACTTAATTAGCACTCACAATTCTATCTTAAGCTAACCAAAGATTCAAATTAGGATATATAATTGTTTTTTCGCTTAAGGCTAGTAATGTGGTAAATTACAGAACAAATGGGATTTAAAGGCTCAAAGTGGCTAACAAAGGTAATTGAAAGGGTAGGCTTAATTTGGATAAGTGAGCTAAACAATTAATGGCCTCAATCATATGCAGCATATAAATATATTAAACATTGGACATATAGGATGGAATAAAATATATATTACAATCATAGAGAAGTAAACACACAAGAATAAAACAATTATGGTTAAATAATGTAACAATGCATAAAGGCTCAAAAATCATGTTCCAAATACAACTTCAAGCAAATTTAACATAAAAATTTTAATTAAAATTAGTGAAATTTTTTTGTTCCAAAAAAAATAGTCTTAGAAGAAACTTATTGTTTTTTCAATCAAGTAGAACATGCATTCAACTAATCTATTACTATGCAATTTATCCTATTCTACAAAAGAAAAACTAACTAAATATCCTAATTTATTGGTGTTTAGGGAAGAAAAATTACCTCCAGAAGTCAGGTACTGACCAACCTCCCCGCACTTAAGGATTTGCACCGTCCTCGGTGCCATCTGTCAGGAACAATGGTGGGCTGGTGGCAGTGTCTCCACAGTCGGGGCCATCATGGCTCCCTGTGCTGGTGAAGGAAGTGGAGTCCGGAGTGCCTGGGTCATCGTCAGGTCTGTGATTGCCTGTGAGTAGCTCCTTGAGGTATTTGAAACGGCGGTGGTTGCGGCACTCTCGGAGCTTTGCTTTCTTTTCTTGTTGGTCCAACCGCTTTAGTATTTGGTGCAGCAGCTGACTAGTAGATGGTGGAGGAACTGCAGCATCCTCTGTGGACTGGCTGGTAGTGGCAAGTGGTGGCCTGAGATATCTCCCGTTGGGGACATACTGATCATCCCGAGGAAGTATGACTTTGGTGTCTCTAGCTCTGTAGGGGACTCCGGCTGCTGAGATAAGATCAAAGACCAAGGAGGGGAAAGGTAGGTTGCCCATGATCCGCATGTGTTCCATAGTATTCCGGATATGTCTCGATAAATTTAGAGGCTAGTCTGTGAGGATGCACCATAGTAAAACGGCCATGTCTGCGGTGAAGGAGGACTCATGAGTACTCAGGAAGACGTAATGGGACATAATCTGTGCCCATACGTGAGCCTCTAAGGTAAGTGCGGAAGCCGAGATTCCCTTAGGACGAGAACGATGGTATCCGAAGATCCATTTGCTGCCAGTTTGAGCGATAACTCTGAGAACAACGTCCCAGTAAGTGTTGTACGCCTGGCGCTTGATGGCGGCTTTCTGAAAAGCGTTAATCCTTCTGGAGCAGGGGAAAGATCTAAGGCTCGCTGAATGGCCTCTTCTGTAATGGGGACTTGCTTCTGACGTATAAAGATAGACTGCAGGTGGAAGTTGGAGTAGAACTCAACTACCCAAGAAAGATTGACCTGACTTGGCTGTCTCTGTAGGAAACCCCATTGTCTTCGTTCAATTTGTGGCTCAACAAAGTCGGCAATACGAGGCAGAAGGATAAGAAGGTGTTCATTGTTGTAATTCCGAGCTGCCAGAATAGGAAACATCTGCTCACAATAGCGATTTGAAAATCGTGCAGTGTCCTTTGCTGGGAAAGCTCTCTCCTTTTCATCAACCTTTATGATCCTGTTAATTCTTTTTATTGAGGGCTTGACTGCAGTTGAAGAAGGCTCTGTCACTAATGCTCTTTTTGTTCCTTTCCTTGCTGTGGGTTTGGGGGTAGCTTTCTCTTTGCCTTTCTTGGCGGCCATTCTGAAAAAGGGAAGAGAAAGTAAATTAAATCTAAAGAGATAGAGCAAGGAAGAGGATTGAATGAGTGATAATCAGTGCACGGTAAAGATGAATGAAGTGAACACATGGTCATGACAACATGTGAAAAGTTCATCAAAGGGAATAAAACAAGTGCATGATAGGGTAAGTAGATGCAAGATGTTTATTGGCATGCCGGCAAGGGCATGAGAAGCATAGATCAAGCATCACTTCATAACAAACCATCACGTTTGTATTGACAATTAAATTCAATTAATACAACAGTAAAGGGAATTTGTGAAAAGCAGGCATTGAATAGTAGAATAGAATAATGTAGAAAAGTGCATGATGCCATATGAACTTTTTCACAAACACATAGCATGCATGGTAACTAGGGTATGGAAAGTATTATATTGAACACGCAAGCAATCCTAAAAAAATATATAATTGTCAAACTATTTCTTAACAATCCACAAGCAAAATAATGACCTAAATAAATTTCCAACACCAATTAAAAGAAAAGAAAAAGAAAAGAAAGGAGAAGAAAATATGGATAGTGAAAGTAAAAGGAAAAGAGAAGAAAAGAAGATAACATATAAAAATAAGAAGAATGATAGAAAAGTAAGGGGAGAAGAAGAAAAGAAAACCTTGTTAATGGGGGGTGAAAGAGAGAGAGTAGAAAGTGAGAAAGAAGGAAGAATGAAGAAGAGAAAATAGGATTTGGAGAAAAGAAAGATAAGATAATTGGCAAATTAAGGACGCTGTGCGGCGCAAGCAACGAGGCCGCGTGGGGCACGCGGTCGCGCGAATTGCGCTTAGACTGATTGACGCGGTCACGTCGGTCACGCGGTCGCGTGACCCGTTTGATGCTACTGGCGCGAGGGCAGCCTCGCACTTGCACAACTCTCTGTTCAAAATTTTATTTTTGCCAAGTCTTGGGTCACGTGATCGCGTGGGTCATGCGATCGCGTGGTTGGTTATTAGAAGGCTATGACGCGAACGCGTGAGCCATGCGTCCGTGTGGGAAGAATTGGGCGTTCAGCGCCAATCCAGCACCACTCTAGCACAACTTTCGGTCGTGCAACCTTTTTACGTCGAATTCCAGGGCACGCGGCCGCGTGGGTGACGCGGTCGCATGGGAGGCCAATGTTCCCATTTGACGCGGATGCGTCGATGACGCAGTCGCGTGGGATGATTTGTGTTACTAGCATGCCTCCAGCCACGCTCCTGCGTGACTCTCTGTTCGTTTCTTAATCTTTCTGATCCACCTGCGACGCGGACGCGTCAATGATGCGGTCGCGTCGTGAAATTTTTTTTTTAAATAAAGGTATGTAAAAGCAGATGAATGAAATGTACTAATAAAGAGAAGAGTTATTGAATATGAAAATAAAAAAAAACAAAGAAAAGAACGATCATACCATGGTGGGTTGTCTCCCACCTAGCACTTTGCTTTAACGTCCGTAAGTTGGACGCTCCACTAGCTCAGTCTTCGGCTATGTGGGGATCTTCCAAGAGGAAGATCTTTGATGAGCGGATAATTTATACACTTTTTGGCATTGTTTTTAGTATGTTTTTGGTAGTTTTAGTTGAGATTTTAGTATATTTTTATTAGTTTTTAGTTAAAATTCACTTTTCTGGACTTTACTATGAGTTTGTGTGTTTTTCTGTGATTTCAGGTATTTTCTGGCTGAAATTGAGGGTCATGAGCAAAAATCTGATCCAGAGACCAAAAAGGACTGCAGATGCTGTTGGATTCTGACCTCCCTGCACTCGAAGTGGATTTTCTGGAGCTACAGAAGTCCAATCGGCGCGCTCTCAACGGCGTTGGAAAGTAGACATCCTGGGCTTTCCAGCAATATATGATAGTCCATACTTTGCCCAAGATTTGATGGCCCAAATCGGCGTAGCAATTCGGCCTCAGAAATTCCAGCGTTAAACGCCGGAACTGGCATAAAACTTGGAGTTAAACGCCCAAACTGGCATGAAAGCTGGCGTTTAACTCCAGAAAAGGTCTCTACACGAAAATGCTTCATTGCTCAGCCCAAGCACACACCAAGTGGGCCCGGAAGTGGATTTTTCTGTCATTTCTGTAAACCTTAGGCTACTAGTTTACTATTAATAGGATCTTTGGACATTGTATCTGTACCTCATGACACTTTACACGTTTTCTTTGTGTACCTTTCACAGCATGAGTCTCTAAACCCCATGGTTGGGGGTGAGGAGCTCTGCTGTGTCTTGATGGATTAATGCAATTACTACTGTTTCTCATTCAATCATGCTTGCTTCCATTCTAAGATAATACTTGTTCTTAATCCGGATGAATGTGATGATCTGTGACAATCATCATCATTCTCAACCATGAACGTGTGCTTGACAACCACCTCCGTTCTACCTTAGATTGAGTAGTTATCTCTTGGATTCTTTAATCGGAATCTTCGTGGTATAAGCTAGAACTGATGGCGGCATTCAAGAGAATCCGGAAGGTCTAAACCTTGTCTGTGGTATTCTGAGTAGGATTCAATGACTGAATGACTGTGATGTGCTTCAAACTCCTAGCAGGCGGGGCATTAGTGACAGACGCAAAAGTATCGATGGATATTATTCCGGCCTGACCGAGAACCGACAGCTGAATTCCGCTATGCTGTGACAGAGCATATACAATCGCTTTCACTGAGAGGATGGGAGGTAGCCATTGACAACGGTGAAACCCTACATACAGCTTGCCATGGAAGGAGTCTTGCGTGCTTGAAGAAGGAGACAGTAGGAAAACAAAGATTCAGAGGATGGAGCATCTCCAAACCCCAACCTATCTTCCATTACTGCAATACAAGTAACCATTTCATGTTCTTCTGCTTTTTACAATCAATCCTGATAATTTCTGATATCCTGACTAAAATTTACAAGATAGCCATAGCTTGCTTCAAGCCGACAATCTCCGTGGGATCGACCCTTGCTCACGCAAGGTATTACTTGGACGACCCAGTGCACTTGCTGGTTAGTTGTGCGGGGTTGCAAGAGTGTGATTGCAATTTCGTGCACCAAGTTTTTAGCGCCGTTGCCGGGGATTGTTCGAGTTTGGACAACTGACGGCTTATCTTGTTGCTTAGATTAGGACTGTTTTCTTTTTGTTGGTTTAGAGTCTTTTAGTTGAGTCTAGTTTCATATTCTAAGTTTGGTGTCAATTGCATGCTTTTGTTTTTCTTTTAATTTTCGATTTTTGCATGTTCTTAGTCCCTTTTTGATTTATAAAAATTCTAAGTTTGGTGTCCTCTTTGTGTTTTTCCCTTAAAAATTTTCGAAAACTGTGTGTTTGATTTTCTAAAAATTTTAAGTTTGGTGTCTTTTTGTGTTTTTCTCTTTCCTCTTTTCAAAATCAAATCTTTTTCATAAAAATTTTTCAATCATATCTTTCTAATTGCTATTTTCAAAATCTTTTTAATTAACTCATTGATTCAGTTCTCAATTTGCTTTGATCTTATTTTCTTTTTGATTTTCGAATTTTATTTTAATTTTATTTTGTTTTATTCTATTTTTTCGTAAATTCAAAAAAAAAAAAAATTTATCTCTTTGCAATCATTATCATTTCCCTCTTGTCCATTATGGACATAAGTGGGATTGATCAGTCCAAAAGGACTCTGGGGTCATATGCTAACCCCATTACAGCTGCATATGGGAGTAGCATCTGTACACCTCCCATCAAAGCAAGCAGCTTTGAGCTAAACCCTCAACTCATTATCATAGTGCAGCAAAATTGCCAGTATTCCGGTCTTCCACAGGAAGAACCTACTGAGTTTCTGGCACAGTTCTTACAAATTGCTGACACAGTACATGATAAAGAGGTGGATCAGGATGTCTACAGACTATTACTGTTTCCATTTGCTGTAAAAGATCAAGCTAAAAGGTGGTTGAATAACCAACCTACAGCAAGCATAAAGACATGGAAACAGTTGTCAGACAAATTCCTGAATCATTTTTACCCTCCAAAGAGGATGACACAGCTAAGGCTGGACATCCAAGGCTTTAAACAAGAGGATAATGAATCCCTTTATAATGCCTGGGAGAGGTATAGAGGTATGCTAAGGAAATGTCCCTCTGAAATGTTTTCAGAGTGGGTTCAGTTAGACATTTTCTACTATGGGCTTACAGAAAAAGCTCAGATGTCTTTAGACCACTCAGCTGGTGGATCTATACACATGAGGAAGACAATTGAAGAAGCTCAAGAGCTTATAGACACTGTTGCTAGAAACCAATACCTATATTCTAGCAATGAGTTCGTTCCAAAGAAGGAAGTCATGGCATTAGTCACTGATCCTAATCCTCAAGAACAGATGAATGAGCTTAATCAACAACTACTCCTGATGACAGAACAGTTAGCAGAATTTAAGGAGATGCTCCATGAAACTAAAGTTGCTAATAAGAGCATAGAATTGCAGTTAAATCAAGCAAAACAGCAAATATCTAAACAGATAACAGAGGAATGTCAAGCAGTTCAATTGAGGAGTGGGAAGACCTTGAATAACACTGCTCAAAAGAACAAAAAGCCAAACAAGGAACAATTGACAGAGGACAAGCACACTACTGTTCAAAATCTCTCTGAGGACAGTAAGAGCCCAGAGAGGAATGTCATTGGCGTTCAAACGCCAGAAAGGGAAGGAAAGCTGGCGTTAAACGCCCATTCCTTGCCCAATTCTGGCGTTCAAACGCCAGAAAAGGAAGAGAAGTTGGCGTTTAACGCCCAAACTTCACCCTTTCTTGGCGTTCAAACGCCAAGGGAAGATCAGACACCTGAGAGTGCTGATAATTATCCCTCTAACAAGGCTTCTTCAACCACTTCTGTAAGGAATAAACCTGCAGCATCCAAGGTTGAAGAATATCAAGCCAAGATGCCTTATCCTCAGAAACTCCGCAAAGCGGAACAGGATAAGCAGTTTGCCCGCTTTGCAGACTATCTAAGGACACTTGAGATAAAGATTCCGTTTGCAGAGGCACTTGAGCAAATACCTTCTTATGCTAAATTCATGAAAGAAATTTTAAGCCATAAGAAGGATTGGAGAGAAACTGAAAAGGTGTTTCTCACTGAAGAATGCAGTGCAGTCATTCTAAAAAGCTTACCAGAAAAGCTTCAAGATCCTGGAAGCTTTCTGATACCGTGCACATTAGAAGGCACTTGCACCAAGACAGCCCTATGTGATCTTGGAGCAAGCATCAATCTAATACCTGCATCCACTATCAGAAAGCTTGGGTTGATTGGAGAAGTCAAACCAACCAGGATATGCCTCCAACTTGCTGATGGCTCCATTAAACACCCATCAGGCATAATAGAGGACATGATTGTCAAGGTTGGGCCATTTGCCTTTCCAACTGACTTTGTGGTGCTGGAAATGGAGGAGCACAAGAGTGCAACTCTCATTCTAGGAAGACCTTTCCTAGCAACTGGACGAACTCTCATTGATGTACAAAAGGGGGAAGTAACCTTGAGAGTCAATGAGGATGAGTTCAAGTTGAATGCTGTAAAAGCTATGCAGCATCCAGACACACCAAATGACTGCATGGGCACTGACATTATTGACTCTCTGGTAGAAGAGATCAATATGGCTGAAAGCCTAGAATCAGAGCTTAAGGACATCTTCAAAGATGCTCAACCTGATCAAGAAGAACTAGAGGAAGCAAAGGAATTTTCGAAAATTCCTCAGGAGGAGGATAAGCCTCCTAAGCCTGAACTCAAACCACTACCACCATCCCTGAAATATGCATTTCTGGGAGAGGGTGACACTTTTCCAGTGATTATAAGCTCTGCTTTAAATCCACAGGAAGAGGAAGCACTGATTAAAGTGCTAAGGACACACAAGACAGCTCTTGGGTGGTCCATAAGTGATCTTAAGGGCATTAGCCCAGCTAGATGCATGCACAAGATCCTATTGGAGGATAATGCCAAACCAGTGGTCCAACCACAGAGGAGGCTAAATCCTGCCATGAAGGAGGTGGTGCAGAAAGAGGTCACTAAATTACTAGAGGCTGGGATTATTTATCCTATTTCTGATAGCCCTTGGGTGAGCCCTGTCCAAGTTGTTCCCAAAAAGGGAGGCATGACAGTGGTTCATAATGAAAAAAATGAACTGGTTCCTACAAGAACAGTCACAGGGTGGCGCATGTGTATTGACTACAGAAGACTCAATACAGCCACCAGAAAGGATCATTTTCCTTTACCATTCATAGACCAAATGCTAGAAAGACTAGCTGGTCATGATTATTACTGCTTTTTGGATGGCTATTCAGGCTACAACCAAATTGCAGTAGATCCTCAGGACCAAGAGAAGACAGCATTCACTTGCCCTTCTGGCGTGTTTGCCTACAGAAGGATGCCTTTTGGTCTGTGCAATGCACCTGCAACCTTTCAGAGGTGCATGCTCTCTATCTTCTCAGATATGGTAGAAAAATTTCTGGAAGTCTTCATGGATGACTTTTCAGTATATGGAGACTCATTTAGCTCCTGTCTTAATCACCTAGCACTTGTCTTGAAAAGGTGCCAAGAGACTAACCTGGTTTTAAACTGGGAGAAATGTCACTTTATGGTGACTGAAGGAATTATCCTTGGGCACAAAATTTCAAGCAGGGGAATAGAGGTAGATAAGGCAAAGGTAGAGGTAATTGAGAAATTACCACCACCTGCCAATGTTAAGGCAATCAGAAGCTTTCTGGGGCATGCAGGATTTTACAGAAGGTTCATAAAGGATTTTTCGAAAATTGCAAAACCTTTAAGTAACCTGCTAGCTGCTGACACACCATTTGTGTTTGACGCACAGTGTCTGCAGGCATTTGAGACCCTGAAAGCTAAACTGGTCACAGCACCAGTTATCTCTGCACCAGATTGGACATTGCCATTTGAACTAATGTGTGATGCCAGTGACCATGCCATTGGTGCAGTGTTGGGACAGAGGCATAACAAACTTCTGCATGTCATTTACTATGCTAGCCGTGTTCTAAATGATGCACAGAAAAATTACACAACCACAGAAAAAGAATTACTTGCAGTGGTTTATGCCATTGACAAGTTTAGATCCTACCTAGTGGGATCAAAGCTGATTGTGTACACTGACCATGCTGCTCTTAAATACTTACTCACAAAGCAGGATTCAAAACCTAGGCTAATAAGATGGGTGTTGCTTCTGCAAGAGTTTGATATAGAAATAAGAGACAGAAAAGGGACAGAAAACCAAGTGGCTGATCATCTGTCCCGAATAGAACCAGTAGCAGGGGCGTCCCTCCCTTCTACTGAGATTTCTGAGACTTTCCCAGACGAGCAACTCTTTGCCATTCAGGAAGCTCCATGGTTTGCAGATATTGCAAACTTTAAAGCTGTAAGGTTCATTCCCAAAGAGTACAGCTACGTGTAGAGAAAGAAACTAATTTCAGATGCCAAGTATTACCTCTGGGATGAACCATATCTCTTTAAGAGATGTGCTGACGGAGTGATCCGCAGATGTGTACCCAGAGAAGAAGCACAAAGGATTTTATGGCACTGCCATGGATCACAGTACGGAGGACATTTTGGAAGTGAGCGAACAGCCACTAAAGTCCTCCAGTGCGGCTTCTACTGGCCTACTCTCTATAAAGATTCCCGAGAGTTTGTGCGTAACTGTGACAGTTGCCAGAGAGCTGGTAACCTGCCTCACGGATATGCCATGCCTCAACAAGGGATATTAGAGATAGAATTGTTTGATGTATGGGGAATTGACTTCATGGGGCCATTCCCACCATCATACTCAAACACTTACATTCTGGTGGCAGTGGACTATGTATCTAAGTGGGTAGAAGCAATTGCTACACCCACTAATGATACCAAGACCGTGCTAAAATTCCTCCAGAAAAACATTTTCAGCAGATTTGGTGTTCCCAGAGTACTAATCAGTGATGGGGGATCTCATTTCTGCAATAAACAGCTATACTCTGCTATGGTGAGATATGGAATCAGCCATAAAGTGGCAACTCCGTATCATCCACAGACAAATGGGTAAGCTGAAGTCTCTAACAGAGAGCTAAAAAGAATCCTAGAACGGACTGTGATAGCCCGGAGAAAGGATTGGGCAAAGAGCTTGGATGATGCTCTGTGGGCATACAGAACAGCATTCAAGACTTCTATAGGAACCTCTCCATATCAACTGGTGTATGGGAAGGCCTGTCATTTGCCTGTGGAACTGGAACATAAAGCCTACTGGGCAACCAGATTCCTAAACATGAATGCACAGTTAGCTGGTGAAAAAAGATTGCTCCAACTAAATGAGCTAGAGGAGTTCAGACTCAATGCCTTTGAAAATGCAAAAATTTATAAGGAAAAGGCAAAGAAATGGCATGACAAGAGATTGTCAACCAGAGTCTTTGAGCCAGGACAAAAAGTTCTGCTCTTTAACTCTAGGCTCAAGTTGTTTCCAGGAAAACTCAAATCCCGGTGGAGGGGTCCGTATGTGATTACAGGAGTCTCACCATATGGGTATGTTGAGCTTCAGGATACTGATTCTGACAAAAAGTTCATTGTTAATGGACAGAGAATCAAGCATTATCTTGAAGGAAATTTTGAGCAGGAGTGCTCAAAACTGAGACTTGAATGATTCTCAGTGGAAGTCCAGCTAAAGACAGTAAAGAAGCGCTTGCTGGGAGGCAACCCAGTCATTAGGAAGTTGTATGAATTGTTCTTACAGAGGCAAGTATCAAAAATGAAGGGATTCACAGAGTTACAGAAGGATTCAGCTCAAAAAGCAGAGAAAATGAGCTTACTGGCGAAAAAACGCCAGTAAGGGGCATTTTGGGCGTTAAACGCCAGAATGGGTATCATTCTGGGCGTTTAACGCCAGTAATGGTACCATTTTGGGCGTTAAACGCCAGAATGGGCACCATTCTGGGCGTTTAACGCCAGGTGTGCAGCATCCTGGGCGTTTTGGAAAAACGCCCAGTGATAAAGGATTTCTGGCGTTTAACGCCAGCCAGGGCACCTGGCTGGGCGTTAAACGCCCAAAAGGGGCACTAAATGGGCGTTAAACGCCAGAATGGGTGCCATTCTGGGCGTTTAACGCCAGCAAGGTGGGGGGGACCACAATTTTGTTTTCAACTCAAATTTTTTCAAACTTTCCTTTGCTTACCCATACTTTTCTACAAAATCACACTTCAATCATTCATCATTCACCTTCAAATCTTCAAAAATCAAAACCATTCTTCAAATTTATTTCAAATCAATTACAAACATTGTTCAAAAATTTCACTTTTTTTTAATTTCTTTCCATATCTTTTCAAATCTCTCTCTCTTTTTTTTCGAAAACTCCCCTCCCCACCTTATAAATACACGATTGGCTCCCTCATTCCACCACACCATTCGAATTTTCTCTTCCTCCCCCTCTCTTCTCTCTTTTCTTTTGCTTGAGGACAAGCAAACCTCTAAGTTTGGTGTGCTTTTCCGTGATCACTAAGCCAAGATTCATCAATATCATGGCTCCTAAGGGAAAACAAACCAATTTAAGAGGGAAGAAAGAGACTAATCCAAAGAATCTTTGGAATCAAGAGAAGTTCTTAACCAAAAAACATGAAGACCATTATCACAAAATAATGGGTCTGAGGTCAGTGATCCCAGAAGTTAAATTTGATCTGAAAGAAGATGAATATCCGGGGATCCAAGAGCAAATTCGAAACAGAGGATGGGAAGTTCTAACCAATCCTGAGACAAAGGTTGGAAGGAACATGGTTCAGGAATTCTACTCAAATCTGTGGCTGACAGATAAACAGAGAATGACTGGAACTGCTTACCATACCTACAGAACTATGGTCAGAGGAAAAGTTATGTACTTTCATCTGGACAAAATAAGAGAAATCTTCAAGTTGCCTCAACTGCAAGATGATCCTGACTCCTTCAATAGGAGGATGGTGAGAGTAGACAAAGGGTTGGATCAAGTTCTAGAGGACATATGCCTCCTTGGAACTAAGTGGATAACCAATTCTAAGGGTGTCCCTAACCAACTCAAGAGGGGAGACCTCAAACCAATTGCAAGAGGTTGGCTAGACTTTATTAGGCGTTCCATACTACCCACTAGCAACCGTTCTGAGGTCACTATCAAGAGGGCAGTGATGATTCATTGCATTATGCTTGGAAAAGAAGTGGAGGTCCATCATGTGATTGCTTGTGAGATTTACACAATTGCAAATAAGAATTCCACTGAAGCCAAACTAGCCTACCCAAGCTTGATTTCCTTGCTCTGTAAAGAGGCTGGGGTGAAGATGGGAGTAGATGAATTCATACCCATTGAACATCCAATCACCAAGAAGTCAATGGAAGGACAAGTGCAAGACAACTCTATCAAGAGGAGGGCGCAGGAATTCCTCCCTGAATTCCCAAGAATTGACTACTGGACCAGCCTAGAAGCATCTATCTCCAAGTTGCAAGAAACTATGGAGCAACTGAAGGAAGAACAGCAGAATCAGAACTGCATGCTCTGCAAATTGCTGAAGGAACAAGAGAAACAGGGGCGTGAAATCCAAGAGATGAAGCGCCAAAAGCTCTCCTCTCAAGCTGAGGGAGCATCCACTTCTCAAAATCAAGGTTGTTGAGTTCTAACTCTGTGAAAACCTCTATCATTAGGAGCCTATTTTTTATTTTCTTTCTTTCATTTTTCTTGTTTTGCTTTCTATTTTTATTTTTTTTAGTCTCATCCTTTATTTATTTTTGAGTCTTGTTATTAATTCATAATTAATAAAACTTAAAGTTTATGCCTTAAAGCTATGAATGTCCTATGAATCCATCACCTCTCTTAAATGAAAAATGCTTTAATCACAAAAGAACAAGAAGTACAGGATTTCGAATTTATCTCTGAAACTAGTTGAATTAGTTTGATGTGGTGACAATACTTTTTGTTTTCTGAATGAATGCTTGAACAGTGCATATGTCTTTTGAATTTGTTGTTTTAAGAATGTTAAAATTGTTGGCTCTTGAAAGAATGATGGAAAAGGAGAACTGTTATTGAGGATCTGAAAAATCATCAGAGTGATTCTTGAAGCAAGAAAAAGCAGTGAAAAAAAAAATTTCGAAAAAAAAGAAGAAGAAAAAAAAAAGAAGAAAAAGAAAGAAAAAGAAAGAAATAAAGTTGTGAACCAAAGCAAAAAGAGTGTGCTTAAGAACCCTAGACACCTCTAATTGGGGACTCTAGCAAAGCTGAGTCACAATCTAAAAAAGGTTCACCCAATTACGTGTCTGTGGCATGTATGTATCCGGTGGTAATACTGGAAGACAGAGTGCTTTGGGCCACAGCCAAGACTCATACACTAGCTATGTTCAAGAATCATTATACTTAACTAGGAGAATCAATAACACTATCTGAGTTCTGAGTTCTCATAGATGCCAATCATTTTGAACTTCAAAGGATAGAGTGAGATGCCAAAACTGTTCGGAGGCAAAAAGCTACTAGTCCCGCTCATCTAATTGGAACTGTGTTTCTCTGATATTTTGGAGTCTATAGTATATTCTCTTCTTTTTATCCTATTTTGATTTTCAGTTGCTTGGGGATAAGCAACAATTTAAGTTTGGTGTTGTGATGAGCGGATAATTTATACACTTTTTGGCATTGTTTTTAGTATGTTTTGGTAGTTTTAGTTGAGATTTTAGTATATTTTTATTAGTTTTTAGTTAAAATTTACTTTTCTGGACTTTACTATGAGTTTGTGTGTTTTTCTGTGATTTCAGGTATTTTCTGGCTGAAATTGAGGGTCCTGAGCAAAAATCTGATCCAGAGACCAAAAAGGACTGCAGATGCTGTTGGATTCTGACCTCCCTGCACTCGAAGTGGATTTTCTGGAGCTACAGAAGCCCAATCGGCGCGCTCTCAATGGCGTTGGAAAGTAGACATCCTGGGCTTTCCAGCAATATATGATAGTCCATACTTTGCCTAAGATTTGATGGCCCAAATCGGCGTAGCAATTCGGCCTCAGAAATTCCAGCGTTAAACGCCGGAACTGGCATAAAACTTGGAGTTAAACGCCCAAACTGGCATGAAAGCTGGCGTTTAACTCCAGAAAAGGTCTCTACACGAAAATGCTTCATTGCTCAGCCCAAGCACACACCAAGTGGGCCCGGAAGTGGATTTTTCTGTCATTTCTGTAAACCTTAGGCTACTAGTTTACTATTAATAGGATCTTTGGACATTGTATCTGTACCTCATGACACTTTACATGTTTTCTTTGTGTACCTTTCACAGCATGAGTCTCTAAACCCCATGGTTGGGGGTGAGGAGCTCTGCTGTGTCTTGATGGATTAATGCAATTACTACTGTTTCTCATTCAATCATGCTTGCTTCCATTCTAAGATAATACTTGTTCTTAATCCGGATGAATGTGATGATCCGTGACAATCATCATCATTCTCAACCATGAACGTGTGCTTGACAACCACCTCCGTTCTACCTTAGATTGAGTAGTTATCTCTTGGATTCTTTAATCGGAATCTTCGTGGTATAAGCTAGAACTGATGGCGGCATTCAAGAGAATCCGGAAGGTCTAAACCTTGTCTGTGGTATTCTGAGTAGGATTCAATGACTGAATGACTCGTTCTACCTTAGATTGAGTAGTTATCTCTTGGATTCTTTAATCGAAATCTTCGTGGTATAAGCTAGAACTGATGGCGGCATTCAAGAGAATCCGGAAGGTCTAAACCTTGTCTGTGGTATTCTGAGTAGGATTCAATGACTGAATGACTGTGATGTGCTTCAAACTCCTAGCAGGCGGGGCGTTAGTGACAGACGCAAAAGTATCGATGGATATTATTCCGGCCTGACCGAGAACCGACAGCTGAATTCCGCTATGCTGTGACAGAGCATATGCAATCGCTTTCACTGAGAGGATGGGAGGTAGCCATTGACAACGGTGAAACCCTACATACAGCTTGCCATGGAAGGAGTCTTGCGTGCTTGAAGAAGGAGACAGTAGGAAAACAAAGATTCAGAGGATGGAGCATCTCCAAACCCCAACCTATCTTCCATTACTGCAATACAAGTAACCATTTCATGTTCTTCTGCTTTTTACAATCAATCCTGATAATTTCTGATATCCTGACTAAGATTTACAAGATAGCCATAGCTTGCTTCAAGCCGACAATCTCCGTGGGATCGACCCTTGCTCACGCAAGGTATTACTTGGACGACCCAGTGCACTTGCTGGTTAGTTGTGCGGGGTTGCAAGAGTGTGATTGCAATTTCGTGCACCAATCTTGAGCTCCTTGTTTTTCTTCATCTTCTCCCCATGGTACAGCTTTAAACGATGTCCATTGACCTTGATAAGTTCGGAGCTGGAAGGATGGCTTAGGTGATAAACTCCGTACGGTTCGGCCTTCTCTACTTTGTATGGACCTTCCCATCTGGATCTCAACTTGCCTGGCATGAGCCTCAGTCGAGATTTGTAAAGGAGGACTAAATCTCCAGGTTGGAATTCTTTTCTCTTGATGTGCTGATCATGTACAGCCTTCATCTTCTCCTTATATAGTGTTGAGTTCTCATAAGCTTCTAGGCGAAGGCTTTCCAGTTCTTGCAGTTGCAACTTGCGTTCAACTCCGGCTTTCTCAATTCCCATGTTGCACTCCTTTACTGCCCAAAAAGCTTTGTGCTCTACTTCAACTGGAAGATGACAAGCTTTTCCATAAACTAAGCGGAAAGGGCTCATCCCAATGGGTGTCTTGTACGCCGTTCTGTATGCCAGAGTGCATCTTGCAGCCTGTGCTCCAGTCTCTTCTATGAGGTTTGACTATCTTCTGCAAGATACGCTTTATCTCTTTGTTTGACACCTCGGCTTGCCCATTAGTCTGAGGATGGTAGGCAGTCGCAACTTTATGAATGATCCCATGCTTCTTCAGTAATCCTGTTAGTCTCCTGTTACAGAAATGGGTGCCTTGATCGCTCACGATTGCTCGTGGGGATCCAAAGCGACAAATAATGTGGTTTCTCACAAAGGAAACAACAGTGTTAGCATCATCAGTATGGGTAGGAATTGCTTCTACCCATTTAGAAACATAATCTACAGCTAACAGTATATAAAGGTGGCCATTAGAATTTGGAAATGGACCCATGAAGTCAATGCCCCAAACATAAAAAATTTCACAGAAAAACATAATTTGCTGAGGCATTTCATCCCTCTGGGATATATTGCCAAACCTTTGGCATGGGAGACAAGATTTACAAAATTCAACAGCATCTTTAAAAAGAGTGGGCCACCAGAATCCACAGTCTAAGATTTTTCTAGCTGTTTTTTGAGGGCCAAAATGTCCTCCACTCTCAGATGAGTGACAGGCCTCTAAAATGGACTGAAATTCTGATTGAGTCATACACCTTCTAATTACCTGGTCAGCGCCACATCTCCATAAATATGGGTCATCCCATATATAAAATTTAAACTCGCTTTTCAGCTTGTCTTTTTTATGCTTAGTAAAGTTTGGAGGAAAAATGCAGCTAACTAGATAATTAGCTACAAGTGCATACCAAGGGATTACCTCAGATACTGCTTGT